>NW_024068138.1:0-241885 GCF_009389715.1 Phoenix dactylifera
AAGATAGTGATTGATGTAAATGCTGCAGCCTTCCTCACCAAAATAATAATAATAATAATAATAATAATAATAGAGTAAAAAAGAAGCTGCAGCTCATATCGTTATCAGCTGATAACCCTCTGCGAGAAAATGCTTTAATTTTCCCATACACATGATCTGTGTATGACACCCTAGAACTATCTAAGCCTCTAAAGAAATTACAGCATCAACTATGATATTTATCCCCCCAACCTCTCTCCAAAAAAAAAAAGAAAAAAACTGCAAGTTCTTAAAACAAATCTAAATTCCATGCAGAACATATCCATGAGCAAGCAATGGAATAGTTTATGCAGGTTCAGCAGCAATTCTTCACAAGCAACATACCAGCATCTAAATCGAGTCTAATGGAAAAAAATAACTCTGGCTATGGATGCAGAGCCTAAAGGTGAAAATCCACAATCACATTACAATGAGCAAAAATTTAAAATGATGATGATGATGATGATAACAGTCCATCATTGAAGACAAATCCTCTCAGGGCATTTAGATTTCCGACCGTGCAAGACAAGAAAAGCATGACAGATATCTGCATTGATGATATAAATGGCATTTTCCAAGACCCATCATTTAAATCCACGTTCTCATAAGCTTTTGCTTAATCAACCCTCAAAAGGAATTCATTCTTCCGCACAATGACAATAGATGGTCAAGATGTTTTTGTTCTGCATACGATAAATTTGGATTCCCAGAAATCAAAAGATTCACATTTCACTATATTAGTCATGCCTTGATGCTAGTAAGATCCCCCAGAAAAATAAAAAGTATCAAGTCCCCAATGCCTACAATCCTCATTGTCATGTGCAAATCAAAACCAGACATAAACAGCAACCTTTTATCCTTGCTTAATTGATCCTCAGGATTCTCCATATTAACAAAAAATAAATTCTTTTCCAAAACCTTCTAACTTGATTTTAAAGATCAGAAAAAAAAACAAACAGGTCAAGTTTAAATTAGGTTCCTTTTCTACATTATGATAACAGCAATTTTGGCTGAGTAGTTAAAAGTAACTAAAGGAAACATTGGGAACCTTCCCTTAAAATATCTCAGGGAGAATATAAGATGTTTTTTTTTTAAAAAAAAAGTAAAAGCAAATAAATTTATTAAAAGCTTCCATACGAGGTGGTACAAATTGTTTGGCCAGGCATTATGATTTCAAATATTCATGACGCACACATCATTCTAAAACAGCAACTGAAAATTCAAGAATACAACATATATCTAATATAAGTTACCACGATGGTCGAAGTTCTAGACAGGCTATAAGGTTGCAAATGAGAAGCAAATATAACTCAGCAAAAATTTGTAATAAATAACTGTATGTATCATATGGTTGGTTTGCCCTGAATCTACTTACATTAATCAGTAACACCCATATGGAGAAGGTATTTTGTGAATATCAGTACTGTCTCAGCAAGGACAACCACAATACGTTAAAAATAGTCACTGACCCCATCTAATAGAAAAGTGGAGATTAACACATCTCTATTTTCCATACGACCGTGCAGATTAAATATGATGCCATAAGGCATGTGCATCATGATTGCTGATAATATTTACAGATGCAGAAAATCACACTGCACTAACCAAAGATCAGGTCTATTACACCAAATAAGTTTTGCATCGACACAAATACGAGAATTAGATTTAGACACATGTCTAAGTATCTGACTCACTAAGAGGAAAAAAAAGAAAATATGGGAAAAGCAATTTTAATTAAATTATATATTTATCTTTCAATATTGTATGAAATAGAATATTAAAATATATATTATTTGTTAAAATCTTTCACTTATGTTTTCCAAACTACCTTTTTTTGTTGAGAGATACACGAAAAAAGATATTTTGCAAAGATATTTCAATATCTACATCCTTGACCAATCTCTAATGGTGGATTGAACTCATAATTGAAAGAGTCAAATTATCCAACTATAAAAGCTGGAAAAAAGAAGCTAGGTATCCAAGAATCCGATGCATATCTCATTCGGATATGTATCCGAAACGTATTCTTGGAGCTGGACAAGAGTGTCCGTGTAACATAGCAGCAAACATGACTTAGGTGAACATCAACATTATGCTAACCAGCCTGATGTTGCCTCAAACACAAAAATTCCTGGGAATTATATATCCTTAGTTCAAATCATGAAAAGTCTTGAGAGCTAACCCAATTTCATCATCCAATAACCATAGTTATCATCATCACTATAGGAAGTCCCATTAACATCACTACCCATAGTCATCATCCATCTAGTATCCACTTGTCTTTAAATCATGCATAATTATGTCCATGTATTTGCAACCATGCTACTTTCATGAAACAGGGTAAGAGTTTATATCGTGGTACATGCAAGGGGTTATGCAAACATCATATCATCATCTGAAACAGAAACTGCTTGCTTATTTCCTCTCTTTATTAAGTTTTCTTCTTGTCCCCACCAGTTGAGCTGAAACTATTCAAAGAGATGCTTGACATTGTTAATTCCACTTTTACCTTCACAACTTCTGACTCAAGGCCTTTTCTTAAAATAGTATCCCTATTCGATGATTTGTATTTCTTAATCACTGGGAACCATACATTGAATAGCTACTGATATCCATTCTTCATTTACAAGTGACATAAATAACTATTAAAACAAGCAACAAGATCCAATATCTAATAACAAAGCCAAGTCAAACTATTTGACCATTGGAGAGAACTTCCAACATCCATGCAGGTAGCAACAGCCTCCAATAATACAAAACTACACAGCACGCCTAATTTCTCTCTGTGAAAACATGTTGCACTGCAATGAACTTAACATATTTCCACTATCCACCAACCACCTTGAACAGCCAATTGTTTATTTATGCTCTACATCACCACCATATGAAATTTCATACCTCACATTGTCTCGATATGCTTGTGACACAATTTAGACCTAACCTTAACTTAATATGCTTTAAATACCTTGGCACATTCCCTGGACCACGTTTTACAACATTAGTTCAAAACATACAAGTCTGAAGTGTGCAATTTAAACTAAATGTTACCCTTTGAGACTTGCTGTTCGGTAGGTGAACCGTTGTCTCCCATGCTGTTCTCCAGCCAACAAATGCCCTACAAGCTGTGCCCTGAATACAAACTGCTGTATCTCCTGACCTGCTAGTGAGTTTCGGCAAGGATTGTCAAGGAACGGCTAGGGAGCTCATTAGGGCTCAAGCCTACAGCAAGGACATTCAGCCCCTTCCCTATTCCTCCTCCTCTTCTCCCAACAAGCCCACCTTTGCTACAATTTTGTTGTTTTTCCAATCATAGGTTCCTATTGTCTTGTTTTGTTTGCGTTGTTTCTATAGGGTAAATTATGTGCAGCGGAATAATAAATAAATAAAAAAATTTACTGACCTCTGCCCATGCTGTTCAAGCACGAAGATGTCGCACCAGGGAGAGAGAAGAGAAGAGACCCCACGAGAGAAAGAGAGGAGACCCGGATCTTCTAACCTATGCAGGACTTGAGTACCTTAGGTGATGGATCCACAGGCTTATTTGTAATGCTAGGTTAGGGACCCATATCCTTATCTTTAAGGTTTATCTCTAATAGTTTCCATCCATCACGGAAACTACCAGATAAGATAAACTCTTCTTTATTTGATTGGATTTAAATCACCATTTAAACGAGGCTTATCTTGATGCGGGATAAACTGATCAAGTGGGTCACATCAGTCTCCTAATTCAAGGAGACGTACTAACATTCTCCCACTTGGCTCATGTGACATAAAGGTGATAAAACTGTATTATGGCGATAAAATTAAATTTATCGAATCTTGCAACCTTTAACTTTGTCAACAAATACCACTACATGAATCATAGCGGTTATATCTCATTATGAAGATATTTCCTTCCATGTATTACAATATAGGATATTTGTTGATGTGTACTTTATAAGATATATTCATATCTTACTAAATGACTAAATAATAGTCCCTTAAAGTCCTTTCTTTATGTATCAAAAGATACCATAGATGACAAAAGATAAACTTTATGTGCACAACCATAGTCATGTATTATTAATCAAAGCTGTAAGCATTGTTCACAAAATGTGAATACAAAAATGAGAGAAAAAGATCATACATCAAATAAGCTAATAAGTCCCATATGATCTACATGATAGTGTTAAACTTTAGCCGACATGCTTAGTCATGAGATCACAATCATCAGCTCGGTACTGATAATACTGATATATTCAATAAACACATTCCCAGATCTTACTTTATCTCTCACACCAAATATTTATTCTATGTGCTTATTATGGTGGCCCACTCTTATTATTCTTAGAGAAAAAATGCAATCATATCATCAAATAGATCTTTATTGGCTTGATATAGAATCACACCTTAGTGCTGCTATGAATTCTTAGCTATATAGCCTGTGAGTCCGCTTTCATAGCATGCAACAAATTCTGCTTCAATGGTTGATGAAGGAGTTATAAGACTGCTTGATGCTTCTCCATGATAATAGGCTCCCCAGCCAAGAGAAAAACATATCCTGAAGTAGACTTCTTGTATCCGAACATCCAGCAAATCTAAAATCTGAATATCCGACAACCTCCAAAGAATCTATTATGTCTATAAGTAAGCTTGAAGTTCTTGGTTCTTTGTAAACCCAAAATCACTGGCTGCAATCAAAATATCATCCTGATGACCCAAAGATTGATTTTGATGATCACAAAACCTTGAAGTAAATACTAATGTTTATGTTGCAAGGAGAAAGATATTTATTTTGCAAGGAACATAGCAAGTTGGAAGAAGGCCTCCAAAGCTCTCAAGTTGGGAAGAAAGCTACAATTTTATTGGCCCAGCTTAAAGTTCAAAGGATTCAATTTGGAAAGAGTAAAATCAAAGAAAAAATTCAAAGAATAGTCTTCGAGTCGACTCTGAAGGATTTCGAGTCGACTCCAATGTTTACCGAGTCAACTCCGGAGAAGTTTGAGTCGACTCCTAGGAGTCACAGGCAGAAAAGTCAGAGAGCAGTTTTCGGGGTCTGAGATTCGAGTCGACTCCAGTGGGAACGCGAGTCGGACTCCGATGGTTTGTAGGTCGACTCCAAAGAAAGCAAGAGTCGACTCTCAGCGGAACACAAGGAAAAAGTCAGAGAGCATTTTTGGGACTCTGAGATTCGAAGTCGACTCCCGCATTGCACGAGTCGACTCCGAGACTTCGCGACCATCAACAGACAGAAAACCAAGTTACTGCCTCTGAGATTCGAGTCGACTCCCAGACAGCTCGAGTCGACTCCAAGACAGCTTCACATCAAAAAGGCAGAAGACCAAGTTTCGCAAACTGAGAGCCGAGTCGACTCCAAGGAAGTTCGAGTCGACTCCAAGACTGGACGAGCCAAAAGAACAGAGGATCGAGAGTTCGGACTTTGAGATTCGAGTCGACTCCAGGACAGTCGAGTCGACTCGAGAGGACAAAATTCAAAATTGGATCCACGGACTTCAGTGGATGAGCCGACTCCGAAATTGCCAAGTCAGCTCCAGAAGTTGGCGAGTCGACTCCGGGTTAAGACGAGTCGACTCCCAGTCGAGGATGCACCATAATTCAAATTTGGAACAGTGGCCGAGTCGTCTCCAGTAAAGCGCGAGTCGACTCCGATCCACGGTAATATTGTCAGGAAGTGCAGACTGTGTCCAACGGCTCTATTTTTGTTTCATAACGGCTATATTCTTGTTTCCACGCCATCTAAAGCTATAAAAACAAGAAGAGAGCTAGGAGAGAACTCATGAAAGTGGGAGAAAACATTTAGGAAAGAGATTACAAGGAAAATCTCCCATAAGCACAAAAAGGGCCATCCAAAGAGAAATAGAGAGAAGAAGAGCTTCCAAGTGAATCCCAAAGCTTCCTCTCCATCAAGTGTGCTGCCTCGGTGATCCTCTACTTCGTGCCAAATCAGAAGAGGGTCAAGTAAAGAAGAAGTCGAGCTCCTTCATCTTCAAAACTCGTTTGAGGACTTCACTTTACTCTATTTGTTTATATTGTTACATTTGCTTGTTTAAGAAGCTTTGATTTGTTTTAAACTTTGTTTTATTATCTTGTAACTTGATTCAATCACGGGATTGAATCAAGGGGTTAAGGTTTGTTGGTGAGCCAAAGGGAAAACCAACGGTGTAAGGTTTGTTGGTGAGCCAAAGGGAAAACCAACGGAGATAGGTTTGTTGGTGAGCCGAGGGTAAAACCAACGTGTAAGGGTTTGATTGTGATCCCGGGAAAACAATCGGAGTGGTTCTAGTCGGTGAGCCTGGGAAAACCGACCGAGTTCGTTGTGACCTCGTAAAACAACAAGTTGGGTTGTGAGCTTGTAAAACAACCGGCTGTAATCTGTAGGATTATAGTGAAATTCCAAGAAGTCTTGGGGAGTGGATGTAGGTGCTGGGGTGCACCGAACCACTATATGTTTGTTTGTGTTTGTAATGCTTCTGCTTATTGTCTAACCAACACACTCACTTACTTAGATAAACTGCTTGCTTAACTCTTATCTGCACATCCTTTAGTTGCAAGCATATTTAATCAAGTCACATTCTATACATCAAATTGTTGCTAAGTTTAACTTTCACTGCGCATATTTACAACTTAGCATAATTAATCAAAAAGTACTAGAAGTAGCTTAAAAGTTTTAAAAGACCCAATTCACCCCCCTCTTGGCTTGTATCTACTGGGCAACAAGTGGTATCAGAGCCAGGTTCTCTATAGTTTCTTGCCTTGTGTTTGACCTAACCGTCAAAGAGCCAAAGATCATGACAACTCAAATAGATAGTTTTCTAGGAGAAGGACAATCAATTGATACACCTCCACTATTTAATGGCATAAATTATACACATTGGAAAATACGCATGCGCATTTTTATTCAATCACAAAACTATTATTTATGGAAAATCATAATAAATGACCTTCACACACTCTCTCAAACTATTAATGAAAAGGACTTAGCACAATTGAATGCTAATGCTATGAACATATTATATTGTGCTATTCAAGAAACAAAGTTTAATGAAATTTCTGCATGCTTATCTGCTAAGGAAATCTGGGATACTTTAGAAATATTTATGATAAATCTCAGATTAGCTCACATGTGCTTCAATTGCATACTAACAATGAGACTGCAGAAAAAGGTGTTGAATCTCCCACCTCAGTCGAGTCGACTCCAAGTATTTCAGAGTCGACCCTCAAGTTAACCGAGTCGACTCCAATTATGTCCGAGTCGACTCCGAGGCAAACCAGCTTCCTAAAGACAAAGAAGAAGAGGAAGCAAGAAGAAAGGAAGAAAGAGGTAAAACGCAAGAAAGCCTTGACCAAGAGAAAGTCAGACAAGGATTTGAAAGTTAGGAGCAACAATGAACCACAAGAGGTAACTAATTTATGTCTTATGGTACAAGAAGATAAAGTAGAATCTGAATCTAATCTTACACCAAATGAATTTCATGAAGAATATTCTTATAATGAACTTTTGAATGCTTTTCATGATTTGTATGGTGAATGTAGAAAACTAGCTATGAAGAATAAAAATCTTAAGAAACTAACTTCTGAAAATGAAAGCTTAAGGTCGTTTTCAGAAGAATTGATTCAGAAAAATCATAACTTAATTAAAGAAAATCAAAACTTAAGTAAAGAAATTAATCAATTAAAAATCTGTTATTAACAAATTCACCGTAAGCTCTGAAAGATTAAAAATGATGTTTGAAAGCCAACATGCTGATTTTGATAAATCAAAATTTAGCTTGACTCCTTCACTTAGCCATAAATCTCTAGAGAAAAAGGTTATCAATTTACCGAGCAAACCATTAAATAAGATAACTTATTTCAAAAATGAAAAGGATGGGAATAACAACTTTACCTATCGTTCTAGTATAATTAAATCAAATGGTAAAGTTATTACTATTAAACAGATATGGGTTCCAAAAGGAACCATATGTCCTAACTCTCAAGGACTCAAGCAAGCTTGGGTACCCAAAATGAGAAAATGAGGATGTACACATAGGTGTACCAAGGTACCCATGGAACATAAAGAAACTTAAAAAGTTATTAACAAAAAAAATAATAATGAAATCAGTAATTCTTGCATCTCATCATTATTTGTGCTTTAGTATTTGATATGATTTGCTAGTAGTGATCAATTTTGTGATATAGAAAATACTTTTGGAAATATAATCAAATCATTTCATTTTACTCACTAGTGGATAAGGTGCTAAATGATTAATCAACTTATTAAGAATAACTCTATGAATTCTCTATATGCTTGATTGAGAGTTTTTATCTATGGCATTATTGTTTATTGATCATAGATATGATAATGTGTACTTGGTATGCTTTTGAATATATGCACTATGAATACCAAGATTAAAGAAACCATATTTGGCATATGAAATCAGCTCATGCTAGTATGTACTTAATCTCAAAAGACCTTGCCATAGGCTTACTTAGATTATCCTCTTAAAGGTCAAAGTTTTACTATGCATGCTAACTAAGAAAACAAACAAAAATAATTTCTAAATCTAGAGATGTTGTTTCCATCACTAAGTTTTCACAAGCTTACATTGGATTTGTTTTTGGCAAGTAAAATTAAAGTATTTTCTACATTTGCTAAATCTTGTGAAAGGGATCAAATGAAAAAGGTTTGCAAACTATGAAAGTAAAAGAAGTATCATGGCATAGTGATTGAAAACCAATTTTGTGTTAAGTTGTGCACAGAAAAATAATATTTTCAGCACCAAGGACACCTTAAGTAAAATAGGATTAATAGAATTCTTGAAGAAATGAAAAAGACAATTGTGTATGATAGTCATCTACTTAAATGATTTTTTAAAAAAAGCTATCATCACTGCTTGTCATACATATGATTTCTATTAGATCTATTTTTGATGAAAACTCCTTTTGATCTTCTGAAAAATGGAAAATGAACCATTGCATATCTTTCATATTTTTCAGTCGTACATGTTATGCTTGATATGTTCTCTTGAAAAATAATGCCAAATCTAATAAAGATATTTCTATCCTTGGATATCATTCATCAAGCAATGCATATAGAACATTCATGAAAAATTCTAGTTGTAGAAGTATCAATTCATTTTATTCTTTATGAGACTAATGATCTATTATCAAAATACTAAAATCAAATTATATGGTTAAATCTTTTACATATAACAATCTGAAAAACTTGTTAATTAGAACCAAATTGGATTTTTCAGATATACACTTAATGATGACTACTAGAAGATTAAATCAAGAAAAGATGAAATAGATCTTGATAAGATTCTTGCATGATTAGAAGTAAAAATCACATTTATCATTTGTTTGCTTTATAAACGTTATATCCTATCAAATGAGTGTGTAGAATGGACTCCTATGTGCCTACTTTATATATGTTAGATAACCACCATATTTGAAAACACTCATTACAAATATGATAAAGCATTATATGATTTGAAACAAGCATCAAAAGCATGATATAAAAGCTTAAGCAACCTTTTTGATAGAAAGTAATAATGATAAATCTATGTATCAAAAGGAAGAATCTGTGACATTATTTTTGGTTCTACTAATGAAGATTTATATTTTGACTAAGCTCATACAAGGTGAGTTTGAAATATGTATGATGAATGAATTAACATCTTCTCTCAAACTCCAAATTAAGACAAACAGGAAAGGGGATCTTCATTGACCAACATTAGTCCACAAGAAAACTCTTATAGAAGATTGGCATGAAGAAGGTATATCTATGACCCCATCTTGTAGAATTTGAAAAGGATGAGCAAAGTAGATCTATTGTGTTAAAGCTGTATTGAAGCATGATAGAATAATTATTTTATCATACAGCTAGTTAGACCAGATTGTATGCTCATTATGTGACCGTGTGCAAGACTTCAATCTAACTTTAATTAATCATATTTTATTGATAACAAATAAATCATAATCTGAATTTGATAGAAACAAATGTTTAAGATAAATTGATTAAAACATAGTTAACATATCTTATTGATAATTATCTTAAGCAAATAGAATCTAAACTAAATTGACTTGAACTATCTTGGTTAATGAATCTATCTCTTTAGTTCAAATGATATGTGCTTGCTTATATTTAGGCAATCTCTTGAGTAAAGTGACTCAACATGCAACTATTGTCATATCTCATATTGAGTCATCTAATTAAAAAATATATATATGTTGATGAATGCTTTGTATCTTAAAGAAACTAATGACCTTCCTTCAAGAAAGAAAAATGAGAAATTTCAACTTGAAGGATATCTTCATGTAAGATACACTAAACATTCACATGCAAACAAGAGAGAGGATCTTCTTCAGCCAAAAGTTCACACATAAGAAATCTAGTTTGGCTTGAAGAACATATAATGAATAGGTAATTTTAGACACCTTTCTCACAAATTAATTGAGCAAAGTCAATAACTTAAATCCTATTATGGCATGATTAAATTCTTTAATTATTAATTTTTGATATCATGTCTATATGTGTATTGACTGACTTATACTTTTAGAAATTATTTCATGGTTTGCCCAAACTAAAATATATCTTTGCCTATGTCATAACCATGAAATACACAAGTATATGCTTAAAATTTTGATGTAAAATAACTTGTGAGAAGTTATGAATCCTTGAGCACAATGAAAATGTTGTTTGCATAATACACATCTATATGATACATAAGATTATCTCTTTACTCTACTCTTTCATGTAAATTACTTGAGAATGACAAAAAGGGAGAGAGATAAAGAAAAGAAAATGGACATTGTTCAAGAGATGAAAAATCTGAGTAAAGGCAAATACTCCAATCTTAAGGAAAAGCAAAACAAGCATAGTATACTCGGAACATTTGTGAGACGTTTGGAAGAGATAAAATCTGTAACTAATTACACTCAAACAGGAAAAGTTAGAAGTGAACATTTTAACCTTTCTATATTGCTCATCATAGGGATGGTGCCAATGGGGAGGCTAGTGGTAGTACCCGGCACTATTTGACCCAACTATTCGGTGTAGGGCATATTAGGGACGGCACAAGAGGGAGGCTAGTGGTAGTACCTCGTGCCCCTTCCCAACTCCACCGGATAGGGAGTAAATAGAGTATAGAGCATAAGAAAGTAAAAAATGAAAGACAAAGTAAATGAAAGTATATAAGAAGAATCAAGTCATCTTTTTTTATCACTTGAAAACATAATTTAAGGATGAAATCAATGCAAGATTATATTTAAATAGGGGGAGTTTATTTGAAAAGAATTGATTTTGATCCTTGACATGCGTGTTCTTATTATTTTAATGCATGACTTAACACATAACATATTTTGCATGTGGCCTGATGTTCTGAATTATGAATTCCCAATATTTTGTAATGTTCCATGATTGAATGTTTGAAGTACTATATGAAGTTATTTTTATTCTATTTCAGATTTGTCATTCACAATCATCTCTAAAATCTGAAAGTAGAATAAAATTTGTAAAAAAAAAAGGAGGGGAAGAGAAGGATATATCTATTTAGGAAAAATGAATTGATTTTGTTTTATCTTTCAACTTGCCTAATTTTAGTATATAATGTTCTAATTCACACCAAAATTCAACATAAATACAAATATTCTGAATATGCTCTTATATGTTTGAAATATGTGTTTTCAATCGTAATGATTTAAGATGAGCTACAATGTGGAAGATACATATCTCAAATTATGATTTTGAAAGCCTCTATTGAAAATCCTTATGTAATTCAGAATCTGATTTTATATAAAAGCTTAAACTCAATATGATTTTTTAAATAAATTCTTAATGTAAGAAAAACAGAATTAATTTTGATGCCTTGGTTGATTGCTCCGATACGCATCAGAAACATATCATTTCTTATCTTCAAAGTATACTAATATTGGTTCAAATGATGTGGTCTTTCGATGATCTTGATTGCAAACAAAAATTTCTAAATATATGATTTTATTTTGATATTAAAAGGATTTATTGTGTTTCATGTATACATTGCTGAAAAACTATGATTAAGAAATTGAGTTCTATAAATATATATACCTCAATGATCATCTATATGTTTTTCTCCCCTACATTATTAAAAACTTCCATCAATAGAGTGAATGATCTTAAAACTAGAAATATTTCAGCTCACTCAAATGATTCTAAAAGAAAGAAAATGTAAATGCGGTTGAAAGAAACTAAGCTTCAAATGAATCATTTTCTGATTGATATTTCTATACATTTTCTCTAAGATTAAGAGAAAGCATAACTTGTTCGTAAAGGATTAGAAAGAGTAATTACTACAAATTTTGGAATAATACTAGATTACTCTACATTCTCGATATTACAGGATTTCAGTGTTATTCACGTTTATCACTATAATCTGAAATTCAACAATTTAAAATGATTAAAGAAGAATGCATCTTTTGAGGGGGAGCTTTAGATATTCAGTATCCTATCCCAAAGACACTTTATTTTGATGCATGCTTTGAATTTTATGGATTGATTTTGATGAACCTCCTTATATTGCAAGACATGCTTTAATTACCTTGAGATGAGTTCTATAAAGGTTGTCTTATCTCAAACCTTAAGTCTTATGAAAATAAGCTGAAACTTATAGAAAATATATTTTTGAGATTGACAATTTTGTTGAACATTATCTTAGGATTCTAAACTCTTAAATGGAATGATCAATTGAGGGGGAAAAAGAAAATTTCAGAAGGAGAGGTCTTATTGGACTTAATTGCATAAATCTATAGCTAAAGGAGAGAGAAAGAATACTAAATGAAAAGTAATCCTAATACTCTCCAATATGTATCATCTGAAACTTAAATCTGAAAATTTTTATGATACACCTTGAGGCGTGTTATTTGGTTAGTATATCTTATGCATCACTCATGAACCAAATTACAAATCTTGAGAGCCTCTAATTTAATGAAACAAGGGGAGAACAATGTATTAAATTTTCTGGAGTATCTCTTAGAAAATCTATTTTGAACCTCACTAATGAGTCCTAATTGGCTTGCTCTTTGGAACTTCAATTTTGTGCAAATTCATTATTTTATGTATCAAATTGTGCTTATTTTCTAAAGAAATAAAAGAAAGTCTTTAAAAGAGCTCTAAGATGTATCAAAAATTGCATGAATGTATATTTTGATATTTGTGCCCCAATGCTCCTATTATCATAAAAGAACTTTGAAGTCATTAAGAAAATTAATTAAATTGCTCTCATGGTTGATAAAATACTTAATAGATTGGGCAAAAGGTCCTAAATGAACAAGCTTTGATACTCATTATTGAAGAGAGGTTAGATTTCCATTCGTGTGGTACTTCTTGAATTAACTTAAGAAAGATTCCACCTACACTTGCTTAGAAAACTATCTGTGGTATCACATTCGATGTGTTCTGCTCTGAAATTGCCTTGAGTTAATCTGATTCTAATATTATTGCCTTGAGTTATATGATTCATATCCTTGCAATAATTTGACTTGCAAATCAGAGTACAATAAGGAAAAGAAATATATGAGCATTCTGATCTTTGTGCTTAATGTTTCACTATCTTTTTGATGTTGTCAAAAAGGGGAAGAAATCTTTAAGTATATGCTCATAATGCGTTGTGTTTTTGAATTGTATTACAAAGCTGAAATTGAAATA
This sequence comes from Phoenix dactylifera, assembly GCF_009389715.1. Lineage (NCBI taxonomy): Eukaryota > Viridiplantae > Streptophyta > Magnoliopsida > Arecales > Arecaceae > Phoenix > Phoenix dactylifera. Next base: position 13,682 of record NW_024068138.1, read on the forward strand.
TGTTGATTATGTTAAGCTGATTAAATCTAAAAGCATTATCATGAAGTATGTTTTAAATATACATGTCTTCTACTTCATGCAACTCAGCTATGTATTACTTCTAGAAAACAATATCTTTTATATTGCATATACTCCAAGTTTTGTCATCATCAAAAAGGGGAAGATTGATGACCCAAAGATTGATTTTGATGATCACAAAACCTTGAAGTATAAATACTAATGTTTATGTTGCAAGGAGAAAGATATTTATTTTGCAAGGAACATAGCAAGTTGGAAGAAGGCCTCCAAAGCTCTCAAGTTGGAAGAAAGCTACAATTTATTGGCCCAAGCTTAAAGTTCAAAGGATTCAATTTGGAAGAGTAAAATCAAAGGAAAAATTCAAAAGAATAGTCTTCGAGTCGACTCCTGAGGATTTCGAGTCGACTCCAATGTTTACCGAATCGACTCCGGAGAAGTTTGAGTCGACTCCGAGGAGTCACAGGCAGAAAAGTCAGAGAGCAGTTTTCGGGTCTGAGATTCGAGTCGACTCCAGTGGAACGCGAGTCGACTCCGATGGTTGGTAGGTCGACTCCAAAGAAAGCAAGAGTCGACTCTCAGCGGAACACAAGGAAAAAGTCAGAGAGCTTTTTTGGGACTCTGAGATTCGAGTCGACTCCCGCATTGCATGAGTCGACTCCGAGACTCCGCGACCATCAACAGACAGAAAACCAAGTTACTGCCTCTGAGATTCGAGTCGACTCCCAGACAGCTCGAGTCGACTCCAAGACAGCTTCACATCAAAAAGGCAGAAGACCAAGTTTCGCAAACTGAGAGCCGAGTCGACTCCAAGGAAGTTCGAGTCGACTCCAAGACTGGACGAGCCAAAAGACAGAGGATCGGAAGTTCGGGCTCTGAGATTCGAGTCGACTCCCAGGACAGTCGAGTCGACTCGAGAGGACAAAATTCAAAATTGGATCCACGGACTTCAGTGGATGAGCCGACTCCGAAATTGCCAAGTCAGCTCCAGAAGTTGGCGAGTCGACTCCGAGTTAAGACGAGTCGACTCCCAGTCGAGGATGCACCATAATTCAAATTTGGAACAGTGGCCGAGTCGTCTCCAGTAAAGCGCGAGTCGACTCCGATCCCAACGGTAATATTGTCAGGAAGTGCAGACTGTGTCCAACGGCTCTATTTTTGTTTCTAACGGCTATATTCTTGTTTCCACGCCATCTAAAGCTATAAAAACAAGAAGAGAGCTAGGAGAGAACTCATGGAAGTGGGAGAAAACATTTAGGAAAGAAATTACAAGGAAAATCTCCCATAAGCACAAAAAGGGCCATCCAAAGAGAAATAGAGAGAAGAAGAGCTTCCAAGTGAATCCCAAAGCTTCCTCTCCATCAGTGTGCTGCCGCGGTGATCCTCTACTTCGTGCCAAATCAGAAGAGGGTCAAGTAAAGAAGAAGTCGAGCTCCTTCATCTTAAAAACTCGTTTGAGGACTTCACTTTACTCTATTTGTTTATATTGTTACATTTGCTTGTTTAAGAAGCTTTGATTTGTTTTAAACTTTGTTTTATTATCTTGTAACTTGATTCAATCACGGGATTGAATCAAGGGGTTAAGGTTTGTTGGTGAGCCAAAGGAAAAACCAACGGTGTAAGGTTTGTTGGTGAGCCAAAGGGAAACCAACGGAGATAGGTTTGTTGGTGAGCCGAGGGTAAAACCAACGTGTAAGGGTTTGATTGTGATCCCGGGAAAACAATCGGAGTGGTTCTAGTCGGTGAGCCTGGGAAAACCGACCGAGTTCGTTGTGACCTCGTAAAACAACAAGTTGGGTTGTGAGCTTGTAAAACAACCGGCTGTAATCTGTAGGATTATAGTGAAATTCCCAAGAAGTCTTGGGGAGTGGATGTAGGTGCTGGGGTGCACCGAACCACTATATGTTTGTTTGTGTTTGTAATGCTTCTGCTTATTGTCTAACCAACACACTCACTTACTTAGATAAACTGCTTGCTTAACTCTTATCTGCACATCCTTTAGTTGCAAGCATATTTAATCAAGTCACATTCTATACATCAAACTGTTGCTAAGTTTAACTTTCACTGCGCATATTTACAACTTAGCATAATTAATCAAAAAGTACTAGAAGTAGCTTAAAAGTTTTAAAAGACCCAATTCACCCCCCCTCTTGGCTTGTATCTACTGGGCAACACATCCATATATAGGACTAGAAAAATATATTTACTCCCACTCACCATAAGGTATATACACTGATTAACAATGTTCTCCGTAAAACCATATGAAGTAACAATGTTGTGAAACTTAATATACCATTGACGGGAGGCTTGTTTAAGTCCATATATGAATTTTCTTAATTTGCAAATTAGATGATTATCCTTAGATGAAAATCCTTCAGGCCGTTCCATGTGCACCATTTTCTCAAGATCATCATTCAAGAAAGCCGTTTTCACATCCATCTGATGTAGCTCTAAGTTAATGAGCTACTAGTACCATGATTATCCTAAAAGAGTCCTTAAAAACTAGAGGTCTCATGAAAATCGATTCCTTCCTTTTGATTGAAACCTTTGGCTACAAGTTTAGCTTTATATCGCTCAACATTACTAGAGGAGTCCCTTTTAGTCTTAAAGACCCATTTACAATCAATGACTTTTGCTCCTTGTGGTAACTCAACGAGATCCCAAATTTGATTCTTAGCCATTGATTCCATCTCTTCCTTCATGGCATCATGCCATAGAGAGGAATGATCTCCTATCATGGCTTCGGAAAATGAAATAGGATCAACTTGAGGTCCAACATCAAAGTCGGATTTTTAAAGGTATACAAGGTAGTCGCTAGATATTGCTGGTCTCCTTATTCTTGAGGATCGTCTTAATTCAATAAGAGGTTCTGTATGAATTTGTTCCTCAAGACGTGGTTGCTCTTGAATTAGTTGTTCTTCAATTATATTTTGAACTGGATTTTGAAAAGCAACCATATTCTCAATTGATTCACCACTTGGTTTCACCAATTGGTTCCTTTATTTCCTCAAATGATATGGTTCGAGGAAAACCTCTCCCACTAAACTCATGATCCTCAAAAAATTTAGCATTTCTAGCTTCAACGATTCTAGATGTGTGTGTGGGACAATAAAACTTGAATTTCTTGGAATTTTCAGCATACCCAATAAAGAAACGGCTAACTGTCTTGGGGTCTAATTTCTTCATGTGTGGATTATAAATCCTCACTTCAACTGGACAACCCCATATGTGTAAACATTCTAAACTTGGTTTCCATCATTTCCACAGCTTAAAAGGAGTTTTAGGAACAGCCTTAGATGGAACCCTATTAAATATATATACAAAGGTTTTTAAAGCTTCACTCCATAGCTTGATAGGAATATTCGAATGACTAAGCATGCTCCTTACCATGTCCATCAGCGTACGATTCCTTCTTTCTGCCACACCATTTTGTTGTGGTGTCCCCGACATTGAATATTGAGCAATCATGCCCTCTTCTTTAAGAAATCTAGCAAATGGCCCAGGTATCTGTCCAGATTCTGAGTACCTTCCATAATACTCTCCACCCCTGTCTGACCTAACAATTTTAATTTTCTTTTCGATTTATTTTTCTACCTTTGCTTTATATGTTTTGAAAACATCAAGTGCCTCAGCCTGATTATATAAAAGATAGAGATACATATACCGAGTATGGTCATCAATGAATGAGATAAAATATCTCTGACCATTCAGACAAGGTGGGATAAATGGTCCACAAAGATCTGTGTGCATTATCAGAAAAGTCTCAGAACTCCTTTTGGCTCCTTTAGCGGTCTTGTTGGTTTGATTTTCCTTTATGTAATCCACACAAGTACCAAAGTTGGTAAAATCAAGAGTATCTAGTGCCCCTTCATTTACTAACCTCTTTATTCTTGCCATTGAGATATATCTCAATCGCCTATGTCATAATAACGAGGAGTTCTCTTTAATAATATTCCTCTTTATACCAATCTCATCATGCAAGTTCGAAAAATTAGTTTCATACGTAGGATCTAAATTAATGTTGAATAAACCATCCGTCAGAAAACCATCACCAACAACATTATTGTTTTTCATCAAAACAAATTTCTTATTACTGAAATTGAATTCATAACTAAATGACAACAGTCTTGAAACAGAAATCAAATTTCTAGAAAAAGATGGAATATAAAAAGTTCTTTCTAGATCCAAAACATAACCAAAATGCAAAACTAATCTAAATGTTCCAACTCCTTCGACTGATGAACTCATCCCATTTCCCGAATAGATGCATTGTTCACTTGTCGTTGGTTTCCTTAGGGAGAGGAAGCCCTGCATGATTTGGCAATGTGAATTGTAGTACCAAAATCAATCCACCATGTATTATTAGGAACATTAACAAAATTAGACTCATAACACACAAGATAGTAGATTACCTTTCTTCTCGAGCCACTTTCTATATTTGGCACAAACCTTCTTCATGTGTCCATTTTTCTTGCATTAGAAGCATGCAACCTTATTGCCTTCACACTTGAAAGACACTTTAGCATTCTTTCCTTTAAAGACACCTTTTTCTTTATGAGTTTTTCCTTTTTTTTGAAGTGCTAAATTAGCAACTTCAAGAGTCTCATGCTTTAATCTCTCTTCCTCCTGAACACACATGGTCAAGAGTTCATTAATCGACCATTTTTCCTTATGTGTTATAGAAAATTTTAAAAGGACCATATTCCTTAGGAAGAGAGTTCAAAATACAATGTACCAAAAATGACTCTGAAATCTCTATATCTAAACCTCTGAGTTGAGCAGCAATTTTCCGCATTTCCATAATGTGTTCGCACACACCTTTAGAACCGTTATGCTTCATGTCTGAAAGCATTTTCATCAGGGTGCTAGCCAATGCTTTATCAGAGCTGATAAATTGCTCTTCTATGGCCTTCATGAAATCTTTTGCCTTATGGCAATTAGGGATTGAACCCCTGATGCCCTTATTGATATAAGACTTAATGAGCAGCAAACTTAAGCGATTAGATCGCTCCCACTGCTCATAAGAAGCCTTATCAGTTGGCGAACTTGATTCCGTAGGGATGGATGGTTCATCCACATGGAGCGCCAAATCAAGGTCCATGCACCCCAAAGTCAACAAAATCTTATCTTTTCGGTCAGAATAATTATCACCATTTAATAATGAAACCTGAGACGATTCAGTACTCAAAAATGTAGTAGAAATAACTGTAAAAATCAAGAACATATTATGCTATGAAACATTTCAAAATTAAAGTAAATTCAAACCTCCCTGTGGGCAAAGGTTGCAACATGCATTGAATTCACTTAAACTTTATTAATAAGACTAGTAAATATCACACACTAAAATAAGAAATTTTCATTATCTGTGGACATAGAAAATTCTCATTTCAGTGATGAATCCACTATCTTATTCTAATTAAGACAATAAAATAATTATTTTTCTGTAGGCATAATAATTATTTTATTAACTTAATTGCAATATTGGATACCATTTAATTCCTTAATTTTGTCTCACGACTCTGAATGTGATCCAAATTTACACGTCATAATAATTTAAGATGTTGTGGCTACTCCCAATTATCATGATGTTTTATTTAAAATGGTATTAAAATAAAGCTTTAATGGGATAACTACTTTATATGAATGATTATAATTCATTTTAATTATCCCAAACAATAACTTTCTATTTTTTTCAAAGAAAAATAATGTCATGAGATTGTTCATCTTTAAAACATGCAGATATGAACAATTTAAATAATCAAAACTCATCATAAATTGTTTATTTATGCAATAAATTTATTACAGAGATCAATATATAATTATCAGTGTACTGTTTTGTAATGAAATTCAAGTATAGGGACCAAATAAACATATTTGAGGACCTTTATGTAATACAACTTTGTTCTGGGGATCTTATATAAATTTCTAAAGCCCCTTTTCTGAAATAACATACTGTTAGGGGGTTAATTGTAAAAAGCACAATTTTGGTCAAAACGAATTCGGGTTTTTGGCCTAGAAACTCGAAACCTCTTAACTCCTTTTTTTTGTATCTGAATTCAGGTTGCGGGTTTCGGGTTCCAAAACCCGAACCCGGACTTCACCTTCTTCCCCAAATAATCGATCGGAAGGAGGAGAAGAGAGAGCCAAACCGGCGACCTCTTCCCGCCCAAATAGTAGCGGCGGCCGGCGGAATCCCTTGGACGGCGGCCCGCCGCCTTCTCCCCTCCCTGCCGACCGCCGGTTTCCCAGTGATTGAGGGGAGAACCGGCAGTCGTTCTTCATGGCCGTCGGGAAGAAGACGACCCCCTTCACCTTTTTCTTTTTTTTATTGTGGCGCGGCCCGTCGGAGACCCATGGCCGCGCCTAGCTAGTGGTCGTTTGGGCCACTAGGAGGAGGCCACGATGCCTTGCCGCTGCAAGCCGGCGGCGGCCGTGGTCTTCTCTCTCTCCCTTTTCTTCGTTTATGTTGGCGCGGCCATGGCGGCCATGGTGGGTCGCAGCAGCAAGCCAGACGTCGGTGCCGGCTCGCCGGGCAACAGGCCGCCATGGCTGCCTCCTATGTTTTTCAAACATGAAAACGGGCTGAGGAAGGGATGGGTTTAGTCCCACATCACCCAAACAAAAAGCTTATGCATGCATAAATAACATACTCAGTTTTTCTTATTCCAAACAGTATGAGCCGGCGGCCGACTCTTTCTAGTTTTTTTTTTTCAAACACGGCAACGGGGTTTAGTCCCACATCGGTTAGCCAAAACTACTTACATATGTTTAAATAACATGGGTTCTCTATGTATGCGAAACAACATGAGCCAGAGGTAGGCTCTGATACCACAATGTAGGGTGAATTATGCATAGCGAAATAATAAATAAAAAAAAAAAATTTACTGACCTTCGCCCATGTTGTTCAAGCACAAAGATGTCGCACCAGAGAGAGAGAAGAGAAGAGACCCCACGAGAGAAAGAGAGGAGATCCGGATCTTCTAACCTATGCAGGACTTGAGTACCTTAGGTGATGGATCCATAGGCTTATTTATAATGCTAAGTTAAGGACCCGTATCCTTATCCTTAATGTTTATCTCTAATAGTTTCCATTCATCATGGAAACCACCGGATAAGATAAACTCTTCTTTATTTGATTAGATTTAAATCACCATTTAAACGAGGTTTATCTTGACGTGGGATAAACTGATCAAGTGGGCCACATCAGTCTCCTAATTCAAGGAGACGTGCTAACAGTTTCATCTGGATCACCTTTTAAATCTGTAATTTTGTGGATTTCCCTGCGGGTTTTTGGTTTTCTTGTTCCTATGTTCTAGTCGAATATTTTTTTTCTCATACATGTTGCCCCTTCTTCTAAGATCAATTATACATGGTTTGGATGGGAAAATGCTTAATTGGAATCCACAAAACGAAAGCATGCCATAGTTTTCCCCACAAAACACCATCACATCAAACCATCAAACAAATTGCATAAATCATAACACCTAAACATATATATGATCGAGTTGAACACATATAGCTTTAAATTATGTAACCAAGAGCTCCCAATCCAACTCCTAGATAGAACCAAACTGTACAAACCCCAGCAACAAATGCAATCAAATAGAGAGAGAGAACGGACCTAAACACTTATTCTCCAGAGACATCACCATAAATTTTCCAGGGACATACCAGTGTTCCACGGCTGGCTGCTCTACCGTCAGATCTTCTCGACCTTGTCGGCCTTCACGACCGGGTTCGCCTTGGCAATCGCATCCTGGCCAGCTCCCCTATAATCAAAGGCGCAATTGTGCTTATCGGAGTATCGGTGAAGCGAGCAGAATAACTCCCCACAGCGGCACTTGAACCCCATCAGCCCGACCCTCTTGTTGCAGAAGCTGCACCGATTCGGGGTCTCCTTCGCCGGCGATTCTCCCGATGAAGCCCCTTCCTCCGCAAAGCTCCCAACTTTGGCCTCACCATTGCCTCCCAGGGGCTTCTCCTCTGCCTTCTTCGCCTCCGCCGAAGGCGGCACCACCGAAGTCTCGATCGAAGCCTTGGACTTGCTCAAGAAGCAGTCTTTATAGCATTTCGAGCAGAGATTATTGGTCGCCGGGCTTCCGAAGAAGCCGCAGTTGTTGGCGCAGAGAGTTGGCATGTTGGGGGTTTGGAACTCGGTCTCCTCAGCCTCCCTCTTCTGGCTCTCCTGCTCCATCTCCAGCGAACAAACCCTGGCTCGAGGTGGGGCGATCGATCGATCAATCGGCGCTCTTCAATTCAATTCCCGCTAACGAATCAATCATCAGAATCAAATCCTCATCGATTCGAACCCAACAACTGGCAGCCAGAGCCGATCATCGAGACCTCGATAGAATCGAGAATCCTCGTTCTCGCACAGATCGGAATCGACAAAAGATCTATCGAATCCCTAACCGATCAAGATCTATCGGGAACGCCCGAGAGACATCCGGAAGCCTAGCGTCCGGAACAGAGAGAGAGAGAGAGAATGAGTTAGCTGACCCTTATCGGGAGATTCTTTTATATATTTTTTTTCTTGGGCTCGGTCAGTTGGCGATTGATATGGGAGTGATATCGAACGGTTGTGATTGAATAGGCGGTGATGACACTCTGGATTACGCTTTCTCGGGGTTCCGGTCAGCTACCCGCTGCCCGGGGCGAGAGCAGAAGCAGCTTTGCGGTGGTTGGAGGGTAGAGACGGACACGAGGCAGCGGAAAGAAACTGAAGCAGTCGGTGCGCGTCACCTTCCGTGACTTTAAGGAACCATTCACCTGCCGCTCTTTATATTTCTGTCGATATTTACTTAAAAAACAACAATCTATATAAGAATCTATTTTATATGATATTATCTTTTATTTTAATAATAACTTCTTATAGTCCATATGTGATATACATTACAATCGTATTCTTATTTTCAATTTATCCACTGCACTGATTAACTACAATTTGGTTGGTTAAAACTTCAAACTTAAGCTAGCCTACAAAATTATCACCATGTCCCTCTTTTGCCAAAGTAGGTAGCTTTGGTGCTGATGTATAAAGCCATTGTATGCTTTCTCATATGAGAAGTCACTTTCTAATGTTTATAAACATGAGATCAACCAAAAGGGCATGGCTATAGAAAAATATAATTTACAAAGATATGCACATAAATTATAAGTTAAGAAGACCCATTTTGGAAGGTCTATTCGCAAAAGATTCTCTCTCAACCCTTGAATCCAAAGCAAGCATGTTCATGTCCTTTAACTTCCATTGTTCCTCTCTTTATCCATCTGTGTATGCTACCAGAGAATTATAGATTATTGAGTACATGATGGACATGAAGCAATGCTATGGTTCCTTGCAGAATCAGGATTCACTTCGAGGTGAAGCAAGACTAAATATCGATGAGATTCTACGTTTGCACAACCCAGCTGCATCCAGGTTCCTTCCTCAACTCTTTCTTCCTTATCAAATCAAAGAGTCTTCTTGATTCCTCTATCTTATCCGTTCTGCCATAAATATTTGCCAATCCTAAGTAGCTCCTGGCATTACAAGGCTCCAATATCTGTAGCTCTTTCGCTGCAATTCTTCCCATATCAGCGTCGCCATGGATCATACATGCATTGAGAAGAGCATGCCATGCAACCGAATTAGCTGCAAGAGGCATGCTGCCAAGCAGACTATGAGCTTCTTTTAGCCAACCAGCTCTTCCAAGCATATCCACAACACAAATGTAATGATCTAAGCTCGGGTCGATGCCATACTTCTTTCTCATGGAGTGGAAATAATCCAGGCCTTCCTTAACTAGACCGCCGTGGCTGCAACCCGTCAGTATAGCGACAAAAGTATTGTGATTGAAATTCTTCGAATCTAATGCTTTCTCTGCTATCTTCAAAGCTTTTCCACTATATCCATTTTGCCCAAGACCTTGTATCACTGAATTCCATGAGACCTCATCTTTCTTTGGCATTTCATCGAACACCCGCTTCAATTCCTCGCTCAATCCACAACTCGCGTACATGGTAATCAATGAGTTGCAAACAAAGATGTTGGACCAATAGAGACCAATCTTTACTGTGATTGCATGTATTTGCCTTCCAAATTCGAGCATTGTTAAAGCGGCGCAGGCACTTAAGATGATCGAGTACGTAGACGAGTTGGGTTTCATGCTTCCTCCCGATCTTAACAAGAGAGAGAGTCTCAGAGCTTCCTCTCCTCGACGGCTTTCCAATAACCCCGACATTGCTATGTTCCATGAGAGCGTGTCCTTTTCTTCCATAGAGTGAAAGATCTCGAGAGCTTTGTCAATTAACAAGTGATGGGTATATGCATCCATCATAGCATTCCATGATCCCAAATCCTTCCACCTCATTCTATTAAAAATCTCTTCCGCTTCGACCAGGCTGCCCAGTTTGGCGTTCACATCAATCAAACAGTTGTGAACAAAGACACACCCCTCGCCTTCTTCGTCCAGAAGCTTTGCTATCAAAGACTGTATTTGCCTTGCCGCCGCAAGTGATCGGATGCAGCCGCAGCACTTAAGCAGAGCACTGAAAGTATGTGAATTGGGCAATATTTTTAGCTTGAAGAGGGCACCATAGAGGCCCGAGAAAAGCTTCAGAGCTTCGACAGGTTCATTGTTCTGTGCGTAACAAGATATCACCGCGGTCCAGGAGAACACATTCTGGTCCCGAGATGGAATGGAATCGAAGAGATGGCGTGCTTCCAGGACCAAACCGGATCTCGAGAGGCCACTGATCATCGATGTGTAGGATGTCGAGTTCCTATGGGGCATTTCATCGAACAACTGAAGGGCGGAGCCCACGCGGCCAGAGTCGACGAGGACGGACAGCATCGCGTTCCAAGAAATTTGGTTCCTTTGGGGCATTTTCTCGAATACCTGGACCGCCTTGTCCACCTCTCCCCTCCTCCCGTACTCCATGATCATCTTCGTCCGGCATACTGTGAGCTTCGGCGTCGCGTTTGGTTTGGAGGCGAAGGTGAAGAGGTTTGCCAGCCTGCGGGCGCCGAGCGAACGCGAGGACATGCGGCCTTCGGATAGCCACGGACTTGGACTTTGTCCGAGATCCTCGCTCTATTTATGGACTCAGTAAGGCCGGCCCAGATAAAAATGGGCTTGGGCTAAGATAATGAAGCCTTGATGAGTTTATGAGAGGTTTTCGTTCTTCTTTTCCGAATTGGGCTAGGGATAGACTAGGCACGAACTGGACCCAGCACAGCCCAATGAATTCTGGGCTGGTGTTAGGTATCAGGTTTCCACCACAAAATGCAGCTGCATCAATTTTCTGTAATTGCGCTTGAGCAGGAAACTTTGATGTATTAGTTCTACATGGCAATATTGAACCCATTTATTAATCCGTTTAAATAGATTCAATCCATTGTAAGTAAGTCGGACTAGGTTACCTATTTAATATGGCAATTAGGTTGATCATTTAGTAAACATGTCGGGTCAGGTTAACAAATTTTTGATATAATTCTTATCCAAACCGACTCGGTCCATTCCGGATTGATTGCCACCCCTATTCTTATCTAAATCTTGATGGGGCAATAATATATGTTAAATTCTGCATCCTTCTTCTAACATTGCTAGCATGCTTCTGAGCTCCTCTTTGCTGCAAAAAAGATGAATCATTTTTTAATTTATAAATTTTTCCAAGTTTATCATGATAGAAACCATGCTAGCAGTTTCGCATACGTTTTAAAAGCAAATGATGCTGCTGCTGCGTAAAAATAGAGTTAATGTTGCTAGCCTAAAAGTCTATTTGGATGGTTGGATTAAAAATTTTATAAAATTGATGGATTGGAATGGTACAATCAATAAAATTATAAGATTATAGGCTATGCTAGATTTATTTTTATAAATATTTAGAAGTAGCTTTGGGGTGTCCTCTTTTCAAATCTTAGAGAGGAAAAAAATCTGCTAGGTATCTATTAACATAGGTCTAACCTAACCTATAGTTTTATAATTTTATTAATTATATTAATTTAAATCATAAATTTTATGAGATTTTCAGTCCACCTATAAGCAATTCCTAAATTATTGTAACAGGATGTCCTTTTGTGCTCAGGTCACCAACAGGTCATTTCCTGATATGATATGCTACCCCCTTTTCAATTAGGAGGATTGGCTAGGGTCCGAAATGGAAAAGATATAAAAGCGCTATATATGTATCTATGCTTTTATATACATATATTTTATTGTGAATGCATCAGTCTCTAGGTGGCACCTCATCATCATTTTATTTCTCATTCCCAACCTCTTCCTGTTAGGCCGCACCAACAAAAGCACAATATTTTATTATTTTTTAAAAAATAAAAATTAATAAATTATCAGGTATTAGTTTATGGATCATTTTTATTATAAAATTTAAAATATTATTTTAATATCAATTTTTAAAAAAATATTTGAAAATAATAGTTTGCCCGACATTATAAACTGCCATATTAGTTTGTAATCTTTAACGTAAAATCCACAATATTATTTTATTAGCATCTTTTAAAATTGCCGAAAAATAATATTTTGACCTACGATAAATTATTGGGTATTAGTTTGCAACTCATCTTATTTCTCCTATCAATAAGTCACAAATTCTCTTTTAACATGTTGTTAGCTTGTACAAAATAAAATACTAATTAAGAGTATAGTTTAGTGCTAGGTTTAATTTTGATCCTAAATAAAGATGCACGAGATCGATTAAGCCAAAAGTCTCGATCACTAATGCAACTAGATTTTATATTTAGAATATATTGAAATTTTAAATTAATCAAATAAAATAAATAATATAAATTATTAAAATATTATACACAAAATACCATTATTGCTCTTTAATTGTAGAATAAATAAAGTTATCTAAATTTTAAAAAACTTGTAGGGAACGATCATATATAAATAGAGAAATATGTTGAAGTTATCAAATTCTGAAATATTGTAAACAAAATAGTTTTAAAATATCATAAAGTATAAAGTGAAGTTATTCATTTTTTATTTGTCATCCTAGAGAAAAGGGTTGAATTTTTTTATGGACAGAAATAATTATTAAATATGAAACATCAGAACATATTTTAAATAAGTTTCTCCTAGTGGCCTAATGGCTTTTAGTCAATTGAACCCTGGTATGCGAAATGGTAGAATATAAACTAATTTTAGATTTTTTTATTATTCGGCTTGTAAGAAATCCTCATATAATGCAGGAAAAACACTAAAATCTCTGGCATTGCAATCGTCAATTTTTTTAAAAAAATATAAGATATTAATGGGCAGCATATACTTAATTTTTTCTAATATTTTTTAACCGCTGGGGATTCTATAACTTCTTGCAGTGGCTGTCTTGGCATTCCAGTGACTGTGGAAAGTTGAGTTCTGGAAGCAAAAATCGGTTACTTTTATGCATTAACAAAGGACCAGCTAGGGTTTTGTATTTACATGGTTTTGGGAGAGAGACCTTAATTTCTGTTCCTGCAAGGAAATGAAATAGGAACGTTATGATATTTTCCCCTCCCTCCCCCCTATCAATCAACACTCTATACTGCAGCGAACTATACATTAAGTGGCAGAGAAAAGTGATGTTATAAATTGCTTCATGGGATTTGTTTCGAGGAAAAACAAACATGATACTGTAAATGTTCACCTAGACAACTAGCTATGGCTCTCTCTCTTTATTTTTTTGAGAAAAGGAGCATAAGCTCCAGCTAACTTCATTTAGAAGATGAAGTTATAAAACAAAATGGATTACTGTCACAAAAAGAGAAGGGCAGCAGAGCGGAAAGGATACAGAAGAGGTTTAAAAAGAGAAGAGAGGAAGCATTATTATACAGCAAGATGAAGGAGTTAAGCTGCCAATCAGGGATGAAGTCGGACTTTTTGTGCCCTTGGGAGGAGGCATCCGATAAGACAACATTTCTTATGTCAAAACTATAAGAATTGATAGCAATACGTAGGCAAAACTCAACTTGGCTGGCAAAGTATTAGAACAAGACCATAGTGGCCGCCTACTCATCCGCTCTTAAGCCGCTCCCATTTGTTTTATATATCATTCTCATTCGTTCTTTGAGCCGAGTCATCAGCTTATCTGAGAATATAAAACCCAAAATAGAATTCAAAGATCAACAACTTCTCATGGTTGCCCCCACAAGATCTTATTTGGCTGGATGTTTGGCACTCTTTTTCTCAATCGATGCCCCCAGAATAAGTCTAGAGTACTTCAAGAGGGAATCGTGGAATTGCTGCCACATTTGAAAAATAAATAAATAAATAAATAATCTCTCTCATTGATGAAGTCCATAAATGATAAGTATCCATCATGCGGTGGTAATTGTTCCCATTAGATATAAAAATGCAATGGTTTATGTTAATCATGGTGTTGATACCCATGTTCTTCAGAGAAGTGCCATTAGAAATTAAGGGATGTTTAAGCGTACGTTGTTTTTGGACGAATAGCCAAAGCTGTCCAAGTTACCAAAGATTTTGCTTGAATAACGAGAGCATCGAGATATCTTGACATTATTTCAAGGTCATGGGCATTGGCCTGTTCAAACTTCAGAGACCGTTGGCGTTGACCGTTAGGTTGGAAGGAGTGCATCAGCTCATGCACGCGTGCCGTGAGCATCCACACGTGTGCATGGTGGGGATGGTGTTAGCTCGGAGAGCCATGGGGGGGAGTTGAGTAGGGAAGTAGGAGGGCTTTTTTGGCGCTTTTGATGCGGGGGAGTCAACACGCACTCGGTCGCAATGATATCTTTCACCGCCGACCGTGACGGGGGAGTAAGATTTGCACCCAAGATACTCTCCATCATTGCTTGGTATGTAGGCTGCTCAAAAGGCAGCGCTATTAAAGGAAAATATATATGTTGGTGCACCCTCTTTTTCATAGCATGTACTGCACACTTCTGAAATTCTTTAAATTATTATATATATATATATATAGTAATGTTATTTGGCGACAAAAATATATCTATTTTTAATAAAAATAGTAATATATATGTATATCTGTAGAAAATAATATCAATTATTACTACATGATCAAAGATTGTATTCAAAGTTTCTTAGGCATATTGGGTATTATCAATATTAGACACCTAGTGATACAATGTATATATCTCAATTATATATATATATATATATACACATTAATATTTTTAAAAATTCTAATTAAAAAAGAGTTTCATGCCAATTGACCAATTATGGCACTCGTAATCTTACGGGCAATCCAATTTTTGTTAACATCAAAGAATGTGCTTGGGCCTCGGTTATGAAATAAATATTGAATGGTTATATTTGTAATTACATAATATATATATATATATATATATACTTCAAAATTATTATTATTATTTTTGCAAGAATGCTCTTTTTACTAGATTTTTGCAACTATATATATATGCCAAAAAAAACTTTATAATTAATATAAAGTATTCTAAAAATAATTACTATGAACAAGAATAAGGTAGAAAAATATTATTTAGAGACTCTTTTTAGAGTAGATTTCACATTGTCTTGGTGTAAATAATTTTATGATGATGCAATTATAAGATACATTAACCAATTTTACGATCATAGTAAACTACACTCTAATAGGAAAATTTGAAAATATATTCCAACTAGTCCAAGTCTAAATGCTGAAGCAAATATCTTAACATAGAACATTAAGAAAGAAAGATGAAAATAATTAATAACTTTAAATGCCACTTTTAGACTTTTTTTTGAAAGAAAAGAAGGGAAACACATCTACGTTTTCATTACTTATACTGAATACATTGAGGATGTGCCCATAACTTCTGATTGTTAAGCAAAGTAGTGGAAGTACTACTAGGATAAGCTCAAATTCATACTGCTAGGCCTCCCTTGTAAACCCTCTATTTATATATTCCAAGAGAGTACAAGCCAAGATATGTGATCCTTTAAAATAATCCCCATAAGAAAGTTTCGAATATATATATTATATGCATTTCTTGGTAGAGTAATTTTTAAATTACCAAGAGATATGTTTTCTGAGACATTCCAGAATAATATTAACATAAAACATAAAATCATGTAAAACATAAATTATAACAGATAAACAAAATAGAAATATGATTATAAAATCAAACAAAAAGGAAAATGGAAAAGATAGGCATAAATATTTATGCCAAGAATAACTCAACTTTCCCACAATCCAGTCTCACAACAAGAGACTTGAGTCGTAACTTCTTAAAACATTAGAGAGTGGTGGTATACGAGTTGAATTTATATTATAACCTATTTAAAACTCTTCAGAAAAAATAAAATCCTAGCTATTTGCTTTCTATTTGCATAGGAAGATTCAATCATGCAATCCATGATGTAAGTTTTCCTACTCTTCCTATTCCCCAGCTAGCTGTGAAACCTCATGACATGTTCCCTTCTAATCAACAACTATAATAATTAGGAATATAACATCAACTCACAAATAGTTAATATTAGATGGACATAATATCTCAAAAAATCTGCCTGATCACTTCACACTGTCCTCTCTGCCTCTGAGCTGGTGTCTACTGCACATCCCACTTCGATCGAGAGATTGAGGGTGGGAGTGGTCCGAATCCAAGGCCAGTGATTGTTAGCGTTGGTAAAGCTGAACCATATCTAGAGGTAAAGTTGGCTCCTAATACTACTGCTTTACCTGTCTAGGTAATGTAAACTATAATAGTTGAAGTGATGGAGGCATGATAACATGATCCCAGGTCAAGAGTTTTACAGGAGATGTCGCTTTTCGAATTGGTAGAGGACAGTGTGGTCATTGAACTTAATATTATAAGCATTAAGCTGAAGGTGTTCGCTTTTATATTGAAAGATCTCCACCACATTCCCTACAGGAGAAAAACTGGAAGAGGGAGAAAGAAAGATAGGGAGATGTTTCCTCCCAAAGTTAGTGCTGTCCTCAACCAAGGGTTTGTGGAGGATCGCATGAGTTTTTGCACCCAGATCTCTCCTCCTCCTCATCTGAGCTTTCCGCCACATGGGATTCAGCAAACTCTAGGAGGCCTCAACATGGGAGGAGGAGTTGCCTCTTACTTAAAGGAAGGCCTCCCGTCCATACCATCCCAATATGGGGTTGCTTCCTCCGATGGTGGTGGTTTGGGTCAATTTGGAGCCTCTTCGGGGCAAAGATCAAGCAATAGTTTATGGTAAGAACCCCGCAACATCCTCGATAGAGATGAAGAGGAAAAGGACATCCAGAATCGTTTATTATATATCCTACACGATCTACTTCATCAGTAATTCCTCAATTTTTTTCTTGAATACATCGTTAGCTGCTGTCTCTTCTTCATGTTATAGCCACCCTTGTGAGGGTTCGAAGGTTTGGTTGTTATTCTTCTTCTCAAAGTGATTCCAGCTTGAGAATTTCATCAGAAACCTCTCTCCTGTTTTCTTTCTAATAGAACTTTGCATCAAAACAACTCTCTCTCTCTCTCTCTCATGAGTTTTGTTCGTTTATGTGATTTTCAGGTCATACGATGAAGAGGAGGGGGATCTAGGTAACAAGATATCATCAGCCGGAGAGGATGATCACAAGTACTTGAAAAACAATAGTTGTAGTAGCAATAAAAATAACATCAATAACCTATCAGTCGGTGCTATAAGAATGAAGAAGTTGAAGGCAAGGAAGAAGGTGAGAGAGCCAAGATTTTGCTTCAAAACCTTGAGCGAAGTCGATGTGTTGGATGATGGCTACAAGTGGAGAAAGTATGGCCAGAAGATTGTGAAGAACACCCAACATCCAAGGTATTCACTAAAACAAAGACCGGACTGCACTTTCTTCAGGGCTTTTATCTTTCTTTTTTCCCATATTGCTGCCTAATCCAATCTCGACTATATATCCTAACCCTTTTTTCTATCGGCCTGCATGGTAACGATTGTAGGAGACTAGAGTTACCGTGCATTGTCCATGAATTATTTTCCTTTGGAGAGAAGATCCCTTTCCCATTCTCGGCTTCTAGAGTTTCTCTATTCTCAAAAAAAGTCTCGACATTTTCTCAAAGATATAAAACAAGGCTCATGCAGGGATAAAAAGAAGCTTTTCCAGCCCACTTTGAGTACCCACATGAATGCATTGATTTAAACGAACTTGGTATTAGAAATAATCGTCTTCTTTTTATTGCTGTGATGCTTGATATATTATAGAATGTGGGTGTCATGCTTTATTGATTTGTGGGATGCGACATGACCTTTACTTTGCAAATGAAACGACAGGAACAAACAAATAAATTATGGCTGTCTTTTTCAAGGAAAATTAGGGTTCTATATCTTAAACTTTGCATTAGACCCTTTTTATTAAGTTATAACACAGATATGCATCTCAAATAAGGTATAGGAACCATGTCAATTAAGGAGATCTAGCTAGGAAGGGTATGACATATTTCACTAGTAGATTTTGATAAATAAAACATGAATTATCTGCTTTTATCTTTTGAAATAGGATAGAGCAAGTCCTCGTGAAGCTAAGGGGATTGATACATTAGAAGGCTATTGGCATTTTATAAATAATTTACTTTATATTCAATTTTAAGAACATATTTATCATAGTTGATAGGAGGATTGGAAGGATGGTTATGCATATATGGCTTTAATTAAGTTCAATAGTGCTTTTTGATTCTAAAACATCAATCTTTCAGCAAGCATAAATGCGTTTTGGGAAACTTATTCATTTTTCCCCATCAAAAAATTCTTTGTTTTATGTAATTTAGTTTTACCATTCATCATTAAATCAAACGATTTATTGTTAGAATTGCAAAAAAAAAAAAAAAAAATCATGGAGTCGTCTCTGCCATCAAGGTTAAATGCCTACATTAACTGTGGCTATGTAGGCTTATAATTATAAATGGTCGCATCTTGCACTGGGGAACTGGGGCAGGTACTGTAAGTTAGGTAACTTACTTGATTTCCGAGGCAGATGGTGGTTAATACATATTTGGATCACTGTTAGAAACGTTTCTACAAATAAAGGAATCCAAAACATAAAATGCATGAAATCATGGTATATCTTAAGGCATCCATCAGAGACTGTTTAATAAGTTAATGTAAAAACTTAAACTAAAGTTTTTACGATCACTAGTAGAAACTGTTTAAATCTATGAATCCGATAACTTATCCAAATACAGCGTATTACTTTTCTTTTATCAAATCTCGGGGACATGGTCTAATCATCACCCATGAAAGGAAATCACAGAAATCCCCAAAACACCAGATCAAAGAACAAACACAGAAAAGAACTTCAGCCTTCTCCATTTTCATAGTCTTAATGAAGTGCTGAAGGGTTTCCCATCTTTTGCATCAAGATAGATAAGATGGATAGATAGGCAGATAGATAGATAGGCAGACAGACAAATAGATAGATAGACAAAATCAATCTCAGCCTTCTGGATCTTCTTGTGATAAACTTCAAAGTGAGATTAAACTCGTAGACAGCTTTTTACCTTGATACCTATGTAAGTTTCTTGAGTACTCATAGATTTTGACAACATTTTGAGAAATAACTTTACAGGAAAAAATTGCATTTGGAGAGTAGATGCTACTCATATATACATTGTTATTTTTAGCAGATGATAGCAGATTTTTGATAAAATAGTTATGTGAATCCATGTTTCTAGTTTTATAGTGCAAGTCTAGGAAATAAATGGCTTGACAAAAGGAAATGATCGACCAATGACTCATAATTGACAAACCAGTGTAATCCAACAAAGTGTGGCTTGTTGAGTTTATATGGTACTCGGAACCAGCAGTTTACCTCTTTGATATGACTACCTGATCATATTATTTTTTTTCTTTTACAAAACCATGGACCAAATATTCTCACCTGTACGTCCTTATTAATAATGAGAATTGTTTTGTCAAGAAACATACAACTTAAGGAAGAACAATCTTTTGTGCGAAGAAAGACCGTGATACTCAATCCAAGGCCTACTCAAGCATGTAAGAACCCATTCTTTTTTGGTTACAATACATCCATATTAATAAGGAGCTATAAATGTTCTATCGAACAAATTTACATGTCAGCCTTGGTTAGTATTTGGATTTCATTTGCTTGGTATAGCAAGCCGATCTCAAATTAGATGATGATCGAGGTCAAACAGCTGCAGTGTAGAACAATTTTTTTTGTAGCAGCAGTCACTTTGATATATTATTTGATACATTCCTAATCTCTAGAAAATAGGGAAAGCAGGAGAAAGCAAAGAAAATGTACTAATTCATATTAAAAAGAGTACATGGACAAAGCCTCTTATGGGGGAACCCTCGAGGAACTTCACGGCCCATTGTTTTTCTACTTATCCACAGATTCTATCTAACCATGAGCATTGATAATCTATGTTTAGGGATAGCACTTACTTAAATTTAAAAAAGCAAAAAAAAAGGGGAAAAAATTAATCTGTCCTCACCTTTCTCAGCTCTCAAATTGGAACTTTTTGTCAATATTTTCTGTGTTTAAACCACCCTAATCCTTGAAGGCAAACATAATAAGGTGCGTGCCTTCATATGGTATACATCTTAAATCAATTCTAAAATGATCACTGCCAGGGTAATATATAGGCCTCTTTTAATGTCAAGTGGGGTGTCACTGACTCACTGTACATTGTTTTCCTTGGCTGGTCATTACGCTCATGATGGCATGAATATAAGGTGGCATTGGATCCCAGCATGGTTTGAGAGATGATGGCATCTTATCACCCAACTTCTGAATGTGATGGTTTCAGGTGGCCTGTCCTGCTCAGTTCTCTCTGTTCATGTCTCCTTTGTGGGTTTGGGGCTCACCACTGTAATGAGAACACTGATGAGGTTGACAATCATGCTTGGGACTTTGGTGGGCCAGTGTGATCGCCACTCAACAATGAATCTGTTTTGAAGATTGGCAACTGGTTTGATGAGGTGATAATTAGTCAAGTAGTTGACAAGCAACATGATCTAGCAACTCATAAGCATATTCCATGCGGCTCTTATTGTTGTGATTGTTGTTTTATTGTTGTTGTTGTTTGGCCGCCTCAGTGACTTTGAGAGAAATGATGCAGTGACCTTCAAGTTCCTTTTTACATTTTAACTATCAGTTGTGAATATTATTGCAAATAACAAAGCTCATGAAGTATTCACAGGTTCTTGACAGAGTGCCTGCATTCTCCATGTAAATTAATGCTGTTATCCAAAGTTCTGTAAAAATTTTCCAACAAAAAAAAAAAAAAAAGGGAAAAGAGGTAGATTTAACCATCATAATGGGATTAATGCATGCATTCACAACTCTCTAGCCATAGTTATTTATGCTCCTTTCTTTTGAGAAAAATCATATATCAAGATTTTTTTATTCAATGCTCCCCACTTTTTCTAAGATTTTCTGATTTTTCATTGTGAGCAGGAGCTACTATCGATGCACAGAGAGCAATTGTCAAGTGAAGAAAAGGGTTGAGAGATTGGCAGAGGACCCGCGGATGGTGATCACAACTTATGAGGGCAGACACCTACATTCTCCTTCGCGTGATGAGGATGAGTTGCGGGCTTCAGATCATATCAGTTTCTTGTGGTAGTCTCTTCTTCATCCTCATTGTCCCAGCATCTCATCCATCTCCCATGGTTTACAATTGCAAAACCCATTAGGCTTGTCAGTTCTCCATTAGGCTTCTCAACTTGTAAATTGTAAGTGTAATAATCGCATCATTCAACTGATGGATATCCATAAAGAACTTCCCAAGTTATCTTTAATTTCTATCTGAGAAATGGAGGTTTGGAGTGAGGAAATGGTTTGGTTATGGATTTGGAAACTTCTTCGACTTCCTCTTCAACTAAAATGGTTGTGTTGGAGTTAATATGATTGCCATGGCAGATATAATTAATATTCCTCTGCAACAAAAATGGTGATAGAAAATTACGAGGAACAATTACATCCTCGTGGGATCGAATTACGTATCAAATACTAGATTGTAAGATGAACGGAGATCAAGAATAAGAGGAGCAGATTGATTTGATTTGGAATCTACTAGCATCAGTCCTCCGCTTCCAAATAACTCAAGATGGTGTATAATTTGGTTGTGGCACGGATAGAACATTCGGTGATGTACCGGAGCGGCTCAATATATTTGAGCCTAGGGTGAACTCAAAAGCTCCAACATATATACATTGGAGGGTCTCAATGCATAAATAAAAAAAAGAGACGATAATTTTTTTTAGGTTAGAGATACATTTCTGATGGGGGGCGAAATGGATCGTCCAGCCCACGGCTAAAAGGCCGCTCAATTTTGGTCTAACAAACGCCAACACCGACTGGTTGAATCCTCGGTCCGGTCCAGAACCAGCTCGGCTTCGGACTCCGCCAAAAGCTCCATCGACTTCGGATATTCGCCGACTCCCCCGACCAAGTTTGGGGGCGCCTCTAATACTCGCCGACCCGCCCCGACTAAGCTCGGGGCACCTACTTCAGTAGTACGCTTCGACTTTCGAGCTCAGGGCACTCCACCGAGCATACCTCAGAACCCGAAAAGCCGAGCTACCCTCAGCACCCGTTTAGCCGACCTCGCCAAACGCATGACGCGGCCTCTCAACGGGCTCGGCCTTACCAACAACCGCACCCATGTGCGCGCCTACGCCCTCCTACATGGCCGTACATTACAACACCAACGTGTCACACTTCAATAGTTGACCCTCGACAGTCAAAGGATGGCACCATGACTACTCCGGCAATACCCTGCTGTGACTGTCAACACCTTACCGTTCTTAAGAACGGACAACACCACATGTCACCAACCAGCCTTAGCTGCGCGCCATTTGACTCAGAGCCACACCCCCTCATGATGAGGGCGGACAGTGCCTCTGCCACCTGAGCCTCTCCACCGGGACTATATATAGCCCGGACAAGTAACTTTTAAGGAACTTTTTGGCTGGACCAAATTTACCCCACTCTAACTTGATCGTCGGAGGGCCCACACAGGAAACACCGGTGAGGCTTTGTGCAGGTTCGCTGCCGCCGTCGCGTAGGAGGTGGCCCCTCGTCTTCTTCTTCCAACCACCAGTAGCTTCCTCGACTCCTTCGGCATGGTTACCCTCGAGCCAAATTTGAACCACAACATTTTTTGGCGCTAGAGAAAGGGCCTGAGCCGTGACCATGATGATAATGAACCAGGAAGCCCCAAACGCGTCAAGCAGCCGAGAATCGCGCCCGACTGCTCCCTCCAAAGTCCACCCCCTGTACCGCATGTACCGGCAGACCAAATTTCTCAGATCCAGCCAGAATAGTTTTATCTGCTCGCCCAGCAAGTCCAAGCTCTGGTTGTGGTTATTCAAACCCTTCATCCGGCCGGAGCTTCATCAATTGCTGAACTCGACAGGAAAGTCGAGGAAGCGAGGCGACAAATCCAGATACTTTGGAATCAAGTCACGAAACTCCGCGAGGAACGCTATCGATCGAGGAGCTGGTCCCCTCGGAGGTCCAAAAGACATATATCCCACCGAAGTTTTGAGGAGTACACTCCTCTCACATCCTCACGGAAATTGAGGGTTGTGGCTATCTCCAATCTTCTCTGAAGATACGACCGTCAAAGTAACAGAAGCGTTTGGGCAAATACTGCCGCTTCCATAGGGATCACGGTCACGACACAGAGGATTGTTACCAGCTCCGTGATAAGATCGAAGTAATCGTCCGCCAAGACCTCCTCAGCCGGTTCGTCGGTGGATCGACCGACAGAGCGGAGCTCGATGGACAGACTTCGGGGCCATCTGACGGGCCCGACGACGGACGCCCCAGCATGGGCACTATCAACGCCCCGTCTACGCGTCTTATGCATTAATGCAGCCTTGGCCCCAAGGGGCCGGAAAGAGGCCACACTCTCATCGGCCCGAGGCTGGCGACTCTAGATGTAAATTACTCCCCCAAAAAAGGACCTTAGCCCCTTCAGGTCAGAGCTTTCTTTCTCCAGATTGTGTAAATTAATGAAGTTATCCTCCGGAACTTTTCCAAGGCATCTCTGAAGCGCCCTAGTGGGCTTGACGCGCTCTAGATGCCCCGGCGGCACGAGTTATATGCCGATAAATCTATAAAGTTGCCCCTTGAGCTTGCCTCGAGGCACCCTGTAGAACTTAGCGAGAGCCCGAGGGCCTCGCAACTGCAGGTTCTATCTATAGAGTCGCCCCTTGAGCTCGCCTCGGGGCACCCTGTAGGACTTAGCGAGAACCCGAGGGCCTCGCAACTGCAAATTCTATCTATAGAATCGCCCCTTGAGCTCGCCTCGGAGCGCCCTGCAGGACTTAGCGAGAGTCCGACAGCCTCACAACTGCAGGTTCTATCTATAAAGTCGCCCATTGAGCTCGCCTCGGGGCGCCCTGCAGAACTTAGGGAGAGCCCAAAGGCCTCGCAACTGCAGGTTCTATCTATAGAGTCGCCCCTTGAGCTCGCCTTGAGGCGCCCTGCAGGACTTAGCGAGAGCTCGAGGGCCTCACAACTGCATATTCTATCTATAGAGTTGCCCCTTGAGCTCGCCTTGGGGCGCCCTACAGGACTTAGCGAGAGCCCGAGGGCCTCGCAACTGCAGGTTCTATCTATAGAGTTGCCCCTTGAGCTCGCCTCGAGACATCCTGCAGGACTTAGCGAGAGCCCGAGGGCCCGCACTATTAGACA
Organism: Phoenix dactylifera; assembly: GCF_009389715.1. Taxonomy (NCBI): domain Eukaryota; kingdom Viridiplantae; phylum Streptophyta; class Magnoliopsida; order Arecales; family Arecaceae; genus Phoenix; species Phoenix dactylifera. Next base: position 38,303 of record NW_024068138.1, read on the forward strand.
AAGAGCTACAAGCTCACCCTATGTGAGGTTTATCTTCAAATTGGAGGTATATGCCGAGCCCGAAGACTTCTGCAAATGCCAAATGCGGCTCCTGCTATGTGAGGTAGGCCCGAACCTAGGTTACGTAGTTCAGATCTCGATATCCAAGCGTGGAGCGGGACAAGCTCAAATACTTAATCAAAATCGCAACATGCTGAAAGAAATGTGGGCTTCATTGATAACAAAAGCTGAAGGCCAAATACAAGCGTGCCCGACCTTGAGGTCGGGTTAACTACAAAAGGCCCAAACGTCCGACTTTACAAAAATAAAAACAAAAAGTCAATCGACGTGGACGACTTCCACATTGGAGTCAGGTGCGGCCTCCGTCCTGGTCGCAACCTCGGAAGCGTCATCTCTACTAACCTCAGAGGCGGCCTCAGCTCCAACACCGGCATCAGGAATGGCTACTGATTCCATCTCAACGACGGCTTCGAGGGCGATCTCTAGCCTGACTTTGGTATTGGCCTCCGCAGCATCCCCGTCTGCCACAGCAGCTCCATCCAAGTTTGGCTCAAGGCTGCTAAGGTCGACTCCAGGGCAGAACTGCTGGACTTGGAGGTGACAATTATCGAAGCCTTGGACCATGGCAACAATAGCCTCTTCCGCCAGTTTGGCGAAGTACTCCTCCGACTGACAAAACTTCTCAACGGCCTCACGGGCGGACGACTCCACTAGATTCTCGAGCCGCCCGATTTTCAGTTCCCATTCCTCTGCTTCGCCCTGAAGTCTAATCAGGGCGGCTTTGAGCTCGAAGATGCGGCTTGTAGCAGATGAGCGAGCCCGGGAATGCTCGACCTCCATATCTTGGATTTGGGCGAGTCTGTCCTTTATCAGGACTTCAGTAGCCCGCACTTTCTTCTTAGCCTTCCGAAGCTGCTGCATGGCGACTGTAGCCTTCCCTTTTTCCTCGCGTCGCTACTGCTCAATGGCTGCCGTCCGTTCCTCGGCTTCTTGCTGCCGCTACGCAGTAGTTGCCACCCAGGCTTTGGCCTCCTGCTCCTAGAGCTCGGCATGCTCCATCCTCGGCCTGAGCACCTTCAGCTCTTTCTGGTCGGCGAACATGCTGGACATTAGCATGTCGACCACATGAAGAGACTGGCACGAAAAGATAAAGTGTCAACAAAAGCCGAGCATTTACAAAAAAATAAGTAAGGAACGGAAGGACTGCGTTACTCACTCGCACGCTCCCCGAGTAAACATGATGGACAAGGTCACCAAGGTTCTCTTCCATCAGTGCACGGTCACGCGGGAGCATGATACCACGCGCGAGCTTGTGAGCGATGTCCTCGGACTTGAGGGCTGAGTCGTATTCAGACGCACGATGTTGACGCTGCAATTGCTTCCCACTGGACTCGGAAAACACCGGCTCGACTCCTGCTAAGGCCGGAACCTCGGAGAAGGTCACAACCTCGGCACATGTCGGGACCGTAGGGGGAACTGAAGTCCCGGACCTACTACCCAGCTCGGAATTTGATCCAAATGGCTGGGAGATTGCCCTGATCTCCGGGACTTGATCGGCGAGTGCGACCGCCGCTTGGTCAAAAGGATCCCTTCCAACCATCGACTAGGGCACCTCGGCCTCTACCGCAAGGCCCTGCCTGAGTCCGACCCGAGCAGGGGCGGCGACCTCAAGCTCTCCCCACTCAGTCTCGAGGCCAGGGCGACTCTTGTTTTCTTCGGCCTCCCCTCAGGCCGGACCCCTTCGGGGGCAGCCCTTTTCTTCCTGTACGCGGCCATCAGCGTCTCGGTGTTGAAGATCATCCCTGCAATGTCTAAAGACAAAAGGGCTTATCAGAATCCGGTATAAAAAGAAAGAAGAAAAAGCTAAACTACTCTTACCCTAGGGACGAGCTGGGCTTAGACCAAGATTCACTAAAGCCTCCTCGCTGAGCAGGTCAGGGAGTCGAGGAGTTCTTTTCAGTCCAAGCAAACTATCTAAGACCCCCTGCTCGGACTGCGACAACTGCAAGAGCCTATTATTTGCCGAAGCCAGCGGAAAGCTCCAGGTCGAATTAAATCCCTACGACTGCTAGGAGGAAATAAAGAAAAAAATTATCCTTCCATCCGTGGATGGAAGTGGGCATTCCTCCAAACAGCTTGTGGCCTCCTCGAGAGGAGAAGTACAACCATCCTTTGTCCACGAGGTTGCCTTTTAATATGAAGCAACTCCCAAAGATATTCACCGAGGGGGACAGACCATGTGCCAGGCAAAAGGTGAGGAAGCCGATGATTATTCTCCATGAATTCGGGGCGAGCTGTGCAGGCACCAGGCCATAGGCCATCAAGAGTTCTTCCACGAATCCATGCAAAGGGAACCTCGGCCCTGCTCGGAGCGTATCTACGTACCCTCCGACCCAATCACTAGGTGGGTTGGTGACTCGCCCTTCGAGGTCTGGAAGCTCGAGGACGAACTCTGGAAAAATGAAGAATCAGGCTCGGACCGAGCTTAGATCCTCATCACTCATGAGCAAGCTGATTCTATACGGGCTCAAGCCCACCTTGAGCTCAACCTCCCCCACATCGAAAGAGGCTTGAGCTCGCGACGGACCTACATCGAACATCGATGCCCTCGTCGGCGAATCCATTGCCTTAGTCTTAGGATTACAAAAGTGGAGAAAATGAAAGACTCTCCGAGTGACCGAAAGAAGGGATAAAATGCCTACCCGAAAGCTCGCCGAAAAAGGTGATCAGGAAGAGAAAGAGAATGACCGTCGAGAGGTAAAAATAGTGCCCGATGCGAAGGTTGACGAAAAGCTCCCAGAGTGCCCGGAGGAAAGCTCGAACACCACGATAATGGCGGCTGAAAGAAGAAGACCAGGAGCGGGAAAGGGTCAAGCAACAATCCTAGGGGCCCCCCTTTCAGGCCTTATATAGCCCACTACAGTGGCTCTCATCGGATAGCCTAAACGATTAGACGAGCCAGGATTCGCCATGTGGCAGGCCTTAAGACGGCCTCAGCAAATCTTTCCGAATCGCCGCACTAAATGCTGATCATTATGGAGGGCGCTCCGAAGCTCGAAACGTTGATAGTTTGCCTCTTGCATTCCATCAGGCGAGACGCTTCGAAAAAGGAAGCATTAATGGCTGGCTTCTTGAATTTCGCCAGACGAGATGCTTCGGGGGACGGGGTATTAATGGTCAACCCCTCCTCGTTCCATTCCAGCAACCCCTCAGAAAAGAACGCCCACGTGGAACACCGAAAAGTTCCCACGGTGGATTCTACTCAGGAAAACATGACAGCTCAAGCCTCCCAAGTCCGATGCAAAGCTCCCAGCTATGAAATATGCCGATTTATATCCAGCTCGGTACGCACCTCTTGCTGTTCCTTTTCTGTTTACCTAAAAATACGCTAAACAGATCGTTGTTAGAACCGACAAACAAAGTTTAAATTAGTTTTACTCTTACATTTTCTACTCGAAGAATAGTGGTCGTAAGAGGTCGATCCACAGAGAGGCGATTGGAATTGCATAAAAATTAAAACGTTCATTCGAATTTGAAATCGATTTTTGAATGATAAAAGAAAAACATTATGTCGAGGATGTTGATGGATTCTCTGGTCTACCGGAGAATGTTTTCTACTTGAAATTAATGAAAAGATAGGTACTTAAATTCGAAATGCATTTATATATTTAATGAAAAAGAAAGCTCTGGCATAAAATGGATGAAAACAGTGCTAGAAATATTGAAGACTGGAACATCGATTGCATGAAAGAAATTTTAATGTATTGCATAAAAAAAGAAGAAAGATTACAGAATTTGAAGAACGAAAATTAAAAATAACAGAAATTAAAAACTTTAGCATAAATAAAACTCTCTATTAAAATGAAACTAAAAACCCTAAAACAACATGCTCTCAATTTAAAATTCAAACTCAAAACACATTGCTTTCAATTAAAATTCAAACTAAAAACAATATATTGCTCTTAATTAAAATAAAACTAAAAATAAAACAGAAAGCTAAAACTAAAAAAAATAAAAATACAATGCTCTGTTTTCAATGAAGTTGAAAACAGAGCAAGGCACTCTCTCTTTTCTCCCAAACCGAGCTATCTTCTCTTCTCCTCTTTTGAACCCGCCCAGAACCCCAACCGAGCACACCCCCCCCCCTCCGCACCTCCTCTCTCTTCTTATAGCCCCTTGGAGACACGTTGAAGACGCTAGGAAGCACGGTGATCATGGAGCGTTAGGATTTTCGCCACGTGAAGAATGCGGTCGCTAGGATTCCTGGAGGCAGCTGGGAACGTTGATCACGGAATGGAGTTGGGGTCTGCCGTGATCGATGGGAGGAAACGCATGGACCGGTTGGGCTGCGGGATCGACGGGAAGAGCTGATCATGGATTGATTGTTGGGAGATTGCTGGGTCGGAAGATGAATGCGGACAGGCTGATCCGTGGGTTTCCTTCTTTGGATGTGCCGGCTGGGACGTTCATGGCACGAGAGAGCTGGCAGAAGCGGAAGGATGGCTGTGAGGGAAGGTGGGGACGCGCTGAAGACGCGGACGCTAATCCGGAGAGGATTTTTGAAATGGGAAAAGAGGCGGACATAGGCGTTGATTGCGGGAAGGCTGAGATGTTGGGATCACGCGTGATCTGGATCGCTAGGATGGGAAGCTGTTGCTGCATCACGGGCGAAAGAAATGGGAGTAGGGGATCATGGAGTCGCGAGGCTGATCTGGAAGGTGATCCGTGGCTGAGGCACTGCGGATGGGATGAATCCTTTCTTCTCCCCTTCTTTCGCACGGGATGAAGCTAGGACGACCGACCGTGCTGGCTGGTGCCATGCGCGGAAGGAGCTAGACGCGGTGTGGTTAAGGGGTTGGGATCACAATTGGGCTGAGACAACGGTGGGATGGCAGCCGGCAGTGACTCGACTCCATCTGGGTGATGGCCGTGGGAATTAAGAGAAGTCAGATGCAGCTGGGACTCGGTTGAACCTGGACATGGAACGTGGGATGCTTGCCTAAATAAAACATTAATTAGTTAATTTTATTTTTAATGATTAGCTAAAATACTAATTAAAATAGTCTGACGATTGCACTTTTGTGTTCTCATCACACCCCCCAACCAGCTTATTGCTAGTCTCTAGCAATTTAGTGCAGAAATGAGAGTGCAAAAGTATTAATTATTATTATATATATATGAACTAAGATAAATATTCACTTTCGTAGAGCATTACGATTGCACTTAACACGTGCAACAAGCCGTTAAACCTCTAGGTTACCCTAGTGGACGAGTGTTGTCTTGTGAGAATTTGCAGTGAAGTTATCCACAAACTTCAATCCCAAAGATTTATTTTATGAAATGAAAGTCTAATTTCAAGTACATAAGAATTTCAAAACCACGCAAGGTTTTAATTACTAAGTAGCCCAAATTCTAGGTTAGTATGCAATTTAAGTTGGAGTCATTAAGTTTTCCGTTAGAAAGTTGTAAGACTTATTTATATTTGAGTGCTCAGTGAAGTCTGGACCATGCACAAGCTAAGGTTTTGGATCTCCAAAATATCGCTGATGCTAGTAGTTTCCAAGAATTGGTCGGACAAGATCTATTTGCTGATTCAAAATCATCTTATCTGCAGGATTGCGAGAGCTGAGGATATTTACTTTAATACCTCATGGGCTTTATCTATAATATTCCAGATTACTCGATTTTTTTTTTTTGCAACGACGGCTTTCACACTATTGTTTTTCTTAAGGTCAATATACAATTTTTTTTTTAAGAAACATGATAATGTATATATTGTGCACCTTTACTCCTGCGATAATTTCTCCATGTAGCGAGCAATTAGTCGACAATTTTCACACCAGTTGGCATGAGGTGTCGGGCATCAAGACTCCCCTACGGACCTATGCTCGGATTCCTCATCACAAGCCCGCTGATCTTTGACAAGGTAGCCCTTTTCGATGTACCTGACTAAATCCACCAATTTATATATATATATATATATGTGGGTGTGTGTGTGAATCAAAAAAAGATAGTTCATCAGGATTCAAGGTTGCTACCATATTCTCAACATAATGTCGAACCTATACCTTAGAAATTCAGGTCAGATATATTGTGAAATTCAAAGCATTAATTAGCTTACAACTTACTAAAAGGAACTTAATAAAAAGAACTCACTTTGCACTACTTTCGACTAGTCATTGGGCTCTTAGATTTTATATACCTTGTGTGTTGTACAGAAATTATAATTTTTTTTAATTTTAAATGCTTAAAAACACCCCCAAACCTAAATCTAACATTGTCCTCAATGTTAAAGAAAATTTAAAGCAGTAATAGGACAGAGGAGAAGTTACCTGATATGGGTAGGTAAATTAACAATTGCGGCAAAAACTCCAAAACCTGCATGTTAGTAATTTATTGACTTTTTTTTTTGAATATTTACATGTTGGGTTGCCTCCCAAGAGCGCTAAGTTTTATGTCTTCAACCAGACAATTCTAACTTAATTAGTATAAACAGGATCTACCAGAAGTATTTCTTCAACTTCTGGACTCAGATAATCGAGGTATGGTTTGAGGCGATGTCCATTAACTTGCAAAGATTTGCCATCCTTGGTACTGCCTATAATTATCGCACCATGCGGATGTACTTTTTCCACAATGTATGGACCAGTCCAGCGGGATTTAAGTTTTCAAGGAACATATGTAATTGAGAGTCGTATAAAAGAACTTTCTGTCCTGGATGAAATTCCTTACGGATGATCATTTTATCATGCATGATCTTCATACGATGTTTGTACTTTTTGGCACACTAGTAAGCATCGTTTCTAATTTCTTCAAGCTCATCGAGCTGAAGCTTCCTATGTTCTCCTGCTTTGTCAAGATCGAAATTTAAATGTTTAATAGCCCAATAGGCCTTGTGCTCTAACTCGACAGGTAAATGGCAGGCCTTGCCATAGACAGTTCTATATGGAGACATTCCAATTGGTGTTTCGTAAGCCGTCCGATATGCCCACAGTGCATCTGTTAGCCTAAGAGACCAATCCTTCCGAGATGTATTAACAGTTTTTCTAAGGATGGTCTTGATTTCCCGATTGGAAATTTCGACTTGTCCACTTATTTGTGGATGATATGGTGTACTGACCTTGTGATTAATATTGTACTTTCTCATAAGGGCTTTAAAGATTTTATTACAAAAATGTTTCCCCCCATCACTAATGATAGCACGAGGGGTGCCGAAACAAGCAAAGATAGATTCTTTAAGAAACTTGATCACTACTTTGTGATCATTGGTCTTACATGCGATAGCCTCAATCCATTTTGATACATACTCAACTGCCACAAGAATGTACTGGTGCCCAAACGATATAGGAAAAGGACCCATAAAATCAATACCCCAAATATCGAAGATTTCTTTAATTAAGATAGGGTTCAGGGGCATCTCATTCTTTCTCGAAAGTTTTTCTAACCGTTGACATCAATTGCAAGATTTACAATAGTCATGCGCATCTCGAAAAAGTGTGGGCCAATAAAATCCGCATTGCAAAACTTTTGCAGCAGTTTTCTTCCCACTAAAATGACCACCACAAGCATGGTCATGACAAAAGAAAAGGACATTCCTTTGATCGTGTTTAGGGATGCATCGTCTGATGATTTGATCAGGGCAGTATTTGAACAAGTATGATTCATCCCAAAAATACCATTTTACACGAGCTAGAAAGCGGAATTTCTCTTGTTTGGTCCATGAACTGGGCATTTGTTCAGTAACTAGATAGTTAACTACATCAGCATACCATGGAACATTGGTATGGAAAATCATCATTAATTGTTCATCAGGGAAGGTCTCGGACACAGGCATGGATTCTCTAGATGATTCAACAATTAATCTGGACAAGTGGTCAGGTACAATATTTTCAGTTCCCTTTTTATCTCGTATTTCAAGATCAAATTTCTGAAGCAATAAGATCCAACGAATGAGTCTTGCCTTGGCATCCTTCTTTGTGAGAAGGTACTTAAAGGCGGCATGATCAGAATAAATAAGGACCTTAGATCCTATCAGATAGGGACGAAATTTGTCAAGAGCAAAGACAACAGCCAACAACTCTTTTTCAGTGGTAGAATAGTTGAGTTGGGCGTCATTCAGAGTTTTGCTCGCATAATGAATCACATGGGGAAGCTTCCCCACTCGCTGACCTAGGATGGCACCTATTGCATAATCAGATGCATTACACATGATTTCAAATAGCAGATTCCAATCAGGGGACCTTATGATGGATGTTAAGGTTAGTTCAGACTTCAGTCTTTCGAAAGCAGTTATACAAATTGGCGAAAAATTAAAAGTAGCATCTTTCACCAACAGATCGCATAAGGATTTTGACAATTTACTGAAATCCTTGATAAAGCGGCAGTAAAAACCTGCATGCCCTATAAAGGATCTGACTTCCCTAACAGTTTTGGAAGGTGGTAACTTAGCAATTAATTTTACTTTGGCTTTATCCACCTCGATTCCCCTTTGTGACACAATGTGTCCCAAAACAATACTTGATTGAACCATAAAATGACATTTTTTCCAGTTAAGAACTAAATTTTTCTCTTTACATCGTTCTACAACAAGGGTCAAGTAATGCAAAACATTCATTAAAATTAGATCCAAATACAGAAAAGTTATCCATAAAAACTTCTAAAAATTTCTCCACCATGTCAAAGAAAATGCTCATCATACACCGCTGGAATATAGCTGGTGCATTGCATAATCCAAAAGGCATGCGACGATAGGCAAAAGTGCCATAAGGACAGGGGAACGTGGTTTTCTCTTGATCCTCACGTGCAATTGGAACTTGGTTATATCCAGAATAACCATCAAGAAAACAATAATGAGAGTGGCCAGCTAGACGTTCTAACATTTGATCAATGAAGGGTAGTGGGAAGTGGTCTTTCCTAGTCATGGTGTTCAGCTTTCTGTAGTCGATGCATACTCGCCATCCAATTTGGATTCGAGTTGGGACTAACTCATTGTGGTTATTCTTAATTACAGTAATTCCAGATTTCTTTGGTACGACTTGAATTGGGCTCACCCACTGGCTATCAGAAATAGGATATACAATCCCTATATTTAAGAGTTTAATGATTTCAGCTAGAACCACATCCTTCATGACTGGGTTAAGTCGCCTTTGTGGTTCTCTAGAGGTTTTTGCATCCTCTTCTAGATAAATTTTATGTTGTACCACAGAAGGGCTAATCCCCTTAACATCAGCTATAGACCAGCCGATCGCTTCTTAATTTTTCTGAAGGATATTTAACAACTTCTTTTCATGTTCTTCGGTTAAATTTGATGCAATAATCACAGGTAAGGTGTTGCTGTCCCCGAGAAATGCATATTTTAAGTTTTCAGGCAGATCTTTAAATTCAAGCTGGGGAGGTTTGACACTTGAAGGTACTAGCTGGGATTCAGGTATAGGTAATGATTCAAATTTAGTAGCCCATCTGCTAGTATCCATTATAGGAATGGAATCTAACAATGCATTAACCTCCTGATTCGACTCTCCCTCCTCACAATCTTGACTGAATTGGGCCAAACATTTTTCTAGTAGATCAGAATAACTTGATTCCTTGAAGGACTTGCTGATTATATTCTCAATCATGTGAATTTCTTCTAAATCGTCCATCTCAGATGGTTGATTACTACTGTGAAAGACATTGAGCTGGACAGTCAAGTTTCCAAATGCTAAGGTCATTATCCCATTTCAACAACTTATCACAGCATTTGACGTGGCCAAAAATGGTCTGCCTAGGATTACTGGGATGTGACTACCTGAATTTTTTACTGGTTCAGTTTCTAGGACTACAAAATCTACAGGGTAGTAAAACTCATTTACCTTTACAATTACATCCTCTACATTCCCTTAGGATACTTCACAGTCCTATCTGCTAATGACAAAGTAATGTTTGTGGATTTTAATTTTCCCAAACCTAGTTCGGTGTAGACAGAATAGGGTAACAGGTTTACACTTGCTCCTAAGTCTAATAGGGCTTTCTGGATGATCGTTTTTCCTATTTTTATTTCAATGGTAGGGCAACCAGGATCTTTGTATTTTGGGGCAATCTCTTGTTGAATGAGAGATGAAGCCTGTGCAGCCATAACAGCTTGCCTAGCAATGCTGTTTTTTTTTGACCGTGGTGAGGTCTTTCAAGAATTTTGTATAGGAGGAAATTTGTCGTATGGCATCGAGGAAAGGTATATTGATTTGAACATTTTTAAAGACTTCCATTATTTCATCAAAGTTAGGTTGTTTCTTGGAGTCCTGAAGTCTACTGGAAAAGGGAACCTTAGGTTTGTATGTTTCTATGGGTTCTTCCTTTTTTTCTGGTTTGTCCTGTTCTTGACCCCTCTTTTGAATAGGGTTCTTATTGAGTTCATATTTATTTTCTTTTACGTGTTCAGGAAGTTGGATTTTATTGTTCACTTGCTTGCCAGACCTTAAAGTGGTAATTGCCTAGACTTCATGGGTCGAATTTTCATTAGAATTGATTTGATACTGACCTCTCTGACCTTGTTGTCTACTAGGGTTAGGTACTGGTTGACTAGATAGTTCACCTTTCTTTCTATCCCCTAGAGAGTTTGCTATTTGGCTCAGACTGACTTCAAGATTTGCAATTGCTTGCGCATGAAATTGGTTAGTCTGGATTTGGGTCATGTTGGTTTGTTGTTGCTGTTGGATAATATCTTGTTGTTGTTTCATCATATTAGCCATCATGATTTCTAATGGTGAAGATTGTTGTGCGATAGGGGTATTGTAAGGAGGTACAGATGAAACCAAAGGTTGGTTCATTTGTGATGGACCTATCCTAGAAAAGTTTCTCTGAAAACCTGGTGGACCACCTTGATACTGAATAGGTTCATTTTGCTTGTATGAGAAATTTGGGTGGAACCTATTATTAGGGTGGTAGACTGGGCTGAATGAATTGGGAGTGGGCTTCTTGAAGGCACTATATGAATTTAGAGCATTTGCTTGCCCGGCCTTTATGGTAGGTAGATTAGGGCAGCACTCCACTAAATGTTGCGGACTGTTACACAAGACACATAAACTATATGACTCGTGATCTACTTTCATGATTGGATTTAACTCTTTATATGAACTCGAACTAGTGGAAACAGTAAAAGTATCAAACTTTTTACTTAAATTGTTCATTCCAGTCACCAGATTGGACATGACATTTTTGAGATCTGGATCTGCTTTTATTTCATAATTACCTGATTTTCTAGACTCGAACTCATCTCTATTTACTTCCTCACCATAGCTACTCCAATTTTGGGTGTTCTCGGCTAAGTCAACAAGAAATTCATAGGCTTAATCCGGGGTTTGGTTCATGAACCTACCTTTGTGCATGGACTCAATCATGTTCCTATGTGCTGGAGGTAATCCTTTATAAAAGAAATGTACTAAATCAGCCTTGTCAAGCCCATGGTGCGGGCACTTGACCAAAAGATCATGAAATCTTTTCCAAAGTTGGAAAAATTCCTCCTCAGATTTTCCTCTAAAAGTTCTGATGGCATCCTTAATTTTTTCAGTCTTTACCATTGGATTGAACTTAGCCATGAACTTCCTAGATAATTGTTCCCATGATGTAATGGAATTTGAAGCAAGAGAATATAGCCATGCAGCAGCACGATCCTCTAAAGTCATGGAAAACAACCTTAATTTAATACCCTCTTCATTTAAGTTTTGATTTCTAAATATTTGACAGATTGTCAAAAATTTGTTTAGATGAATATACGGTTGTTTACTCTCAAACCCATAAAATTTAGGTAACATGTTTATTGTTGCAGCCCGAATCTCGAATTGGGCTGCATTATTAATTGGTAATACTACACAAGTAGGGGGACTAGCGGATGTTGGTGCGAACAACTCATTCAAAGTTCTAATATGTTCACCCATTGTAGAGATTGACGGTTGGCTTACAATTCGCTAATTGTGATGAAAAGTTCTGTCAATCTTAGGATCAAATGGTGTTAACTTACCCCTTAATGACCTTCTACCATGCATACATTATCAACAATTCATTAGATTTGACTCCTAAAATGAACGAAATCCTAAGAGAAAAGAAGGGCTAGACACAGATGACCACAACCAACACCACACAACAATTTGACCCTATTAGTCTTAGAATTAAGTGAGGTTTAGTAGCTTCTTAAATCTAGTTGAACATAGATTTATCAGGTTAAAAAGTTCCTAAAATTCTCTCTAGATTAGACAGCTCCTAATCTTCCTTTCAGATTAAGCTTGAGCTTACCAGTTAAGCGATCCAGTAACCAGTGACTAGGAAAGTTCCGGGGTGTGTGGTGGTGCCAGAAGGGATACACTGATACCACAATACCCATAACAGTTCTCACTGTTGTAAAACTTTTCTAGACATCACCAATTAGTAAATTCTCACTAGAGTGGTTTTCAGCCGCTTCTTTCCAAGAGCCTAATTGAGCTCGAAAATCCTAAGGCCAACGTCTAATTGATTTTAATTTAATTTGGCTTAGGATATGTATGCAAGGTGGTGTTTTTTGGGCTAAGGACAGGTAATGACTTTCTGACCTGATCTTTTTAATGGGTTTTGCCCTTAAATTATTTTATGCAAATGCTTAATACTAAATGCAGCAAATATTCAATGAATTTTTTTTTAAAGTTTATGGAATGTCATTAGGTTGTACTGATTAAATAGAATAGGCCTCTCCTCACACCGTACCAGTTCATCGATATGCTTCATGCAGTTTCATCTTCCCGTATGAATCCTACTTCTTGAGTGTATAGATGCATTTCAAAATTCAATCTATTTCTATGTCACTCTTCTCATAACATATCCTGTTCTCCTCACTTTTATCCCGGATTCACCGGTTGATTTAAGATGGGGTTCTATGCTTTCTAGCCCCATTTGACAAAAGTGAGCTTCCCCTATCTCTTGAGCAAGCAAAAAAAATTTATTATATATTTTTATATTTATATTTATTTTTCTTTAAATATTTTTTTTAATTTTATGTATTTTTTTAAAATTTTTATAGGAATAACTTGAATGTAAACTAAAAACTAATCCTTATGCGTCAATCAATCTCCAAATGCCCGTTGAATAAGCTCTGAAGATTACTCCGTGAGGAGCCCCAATAGAGGTATGATAACCTCGGAGGATTGCACCCTATCAATTACTAGCATTTTCCTTTTTTTAAATTTCAAATTTCAAATTTTAGAATTCAAATTTTGAATTGAAATTTTTAAATTTTAGAATTTTGAAAAAAAATTAAAATTCTTATTTTTTTTGAATTTAAAATTTTTTTTATTTTAAATTCGAAATTTCAAATTTTAGAATTTAATAACTACGAAATTTTTAACTAAAAATAATCAAAACAAAAGAAATTAATAGAAATAAAAAAAAACTTACTACCAGAGTGTGTTCACTTCAGGCATCCAAAATTCGATTTAATCTTCGTGATCGTTCTTACTTCTCGATTTGCCTCCCAGGCAACAGCGCCAAAATTTTGTTGTCCCTTTCCTGTTTACCTAAAAATACGCTAAACAGATCGTTATTAGAACCGACAAACAAAGTTTAAATTAGTTTTACTCTTATCTTTTCTACTCGAAGAATAGTGGTCGTAAGATGTCAATCCATAGGGAGGCGATTGGAGTTGCATAAAAATTAAAACGTTCACTCGGATTTGAAATCGATTTTTGAATGATAAAAGAAAAACATTATGTCAGGGATGTTGACGGATTCTCTGGTCTACCGGAGAATATTTTCTACTTGAAATTAACGGAAAGACAGGTACTTAAATTCAAAAAGCATTTATATATTTAATGAAAAAGAGAGCTCTAGCATAAAATGGATGAAAACAGTGCTAGGAATATTGAAGACTGGAACATTGATTGCATGAAAGAAATTTTAATGTATTGCATAAAAAAAGAAGAAAGATTACAGAATTTGAAGAACGGAAATTAAAAACAACATAAATTAAAAACTTTAGCATAAATAAAACTCTCTATTAAAATGAAACTAAAAATCCCAAAACAACATGCTCTCAATTAAAATTAAAACACAAAACACATTGCTCTCAATTAAAATTCAAACTAAAAACAACACATTGTTCTTAATTAAAATAAAACTAAAAATAAAACAGAAAGCTAAAACTAAAAAAAATAAAAACACAATGCTCTGTTTTCAACTTCAGGCACTCTCTCTTCTCTCCCAAACCGAGCTATCTTCTCTTCTCCTCTTTTGAACCCACCCAGAACCCCAACCAAGCACACCCCCCCTTTGCTCCTCCTCTCCTCTTCTTATAGCCCCTTGGAGACACGTTGAAGACGCTGGGAAGCACGGTGATTGCGGAGCGCTGGGATGTTCGCCGCGTGAAGAATGCGGTCGCTGGAATTCCGGGAGGCAGCTGGGAACGTTGATCACGGAATGGAGCTGGGGTCTGCCGTGATCGATGGGAGGAAACGCACGGACCGACTGGGCTGCGAGATCGACGGGAAGAGCTGATCATGGCTTGATTGTTGGGAGATTGCTGGGTTGGAAGATGAATGCGGATGGGCTGATCCGTGGATTTCCTTCTTTGGACGTGCCAGCTGGGACGTTCATGGCATGGGAGAGCTGGCTGAAGCGGAAGGATGGCTGTGAGGGAAGGTGGGGATGCGCTGAAGACGCGGACACTAATCCGGAGAGGATTTTTGAAATGGGGAAAGAGGCGGACGCAGGCGTTGATCGTGGGAAGGCTGAGATGTTGGGATCACGCGTGATCTGGATCGCTGGGATAGGCAGCTGTTGCTGCATCACGGGCGGAAGAAATGGGAGCAGGGGATCATGGAGTCGCGAGGCTGATCTGGAAGGTGATCCATGGCTGAGGCACTGCAGATGGGATGAATCCTTTCTTCTCCCCTTCTTTTGCACGGGATGAAGCTTGAGGATGATAGTGTTATTTTGATGATTAACAAGCAATTATCTAGATACTTCATTTATAAGTCTATTACTCTCAGTATATTTGTATAAATTAAGATAGATACATTTCATTGTTTATTTGAATGAATCTAACCTTGAGATGCAGCAAAGTGTGGATTGAGTCGACCCAAAGGATGATTGGGTCGACCCCGGCACATCAAGAAAGCATTTGGCACACTTCTGCAAAAATGACACAAATGAACAGTGAGTTGGGTCGACCCAAGGAAAGCATGAGTCGACCCAAACATCAAGATCCTCAAACAACTCAGAAAATGGTTCTCTGGATTTACTGAGAGGGTCGACCCAAGATATAGTTGAGTCGACCCAAGCTTGAGTCGACCCAAACCCTGTGTGGGTCGACCCAAAGGCAAGACAGAACAGAAGACAGAAAAGGTTCTCTGGAAACCCTGTTAGGGTCGACCCAAGAAGAAGTTGAGTCGACCCAACTGAACCTTGAGTCGACCCAAAGAAAGGTTGGGTCGACCCAAGTGAAGGAAGGCTGAATTGCAAGTTTCTGTGTTTCTGAGAGGGTCGACCCAAGGAATGTTTGAGTCGACCCAAGTGAAAGTTGGGTCGACCCAAGGACAGGTTGAGCTGACCCAAACACAGGCAGAAGCATAACGGCTAGTTCTGCAGATGTACTTTTTGTCCTTCCAACAGTGAGTAATGGCTAGTTTTTGAATTCTAACCATTGGGGCTTGTCCAATGGATGTAGGAAACTATTTAAAGTGGCACTATTCATCAGATAGAACATCTTTTCCAAAGCATATCAAAGAGTACACAAGAAAGAGAAAGTGCCCTAATCTTCTTCATCCAAGTGCTTCATTCAAGAATCAAAGAAAGGGGTTGAGCAGATTCAAAGAGTCATCAAGAGCTCCATCCACCCTTGAAGAGTGAAGCATCCTTGACAAAGAAGAGAGAAGTCACATCAAGCGATAAATACTTTCTAAACTCTTCTTTGTAGATTATATTGTTTTATTTGCTCATCTAGGAGTTTAAATCTTCTTTCTTTGTTTGTTAAACTACTTGTAAAGGTTGGTTGGTGAGCCCGAAAAACCAACATAGGTTCGTTGGTGAGCCCGTAAAACCAACATAGGTTTTTGGTGAACCCGGAAAACCAAAGTGTAAAGGTTTTTGGATTGTGAGCCCGGAAAACAATCCAACTGTAATCCGCGGGATTATAGTGAATTCCCAAGGGGTTGCTTGGGAAGTGGACGTAGGTGCAACAAGTGGTATCAGAGCAAGGTGCTCCAATAGTACTCATTGATCTCACAATCAAGAGTTAAAGATCATGACAACCCAAGTGGGATGTTCTATGAGTGAGGATCAATCCACAAATAGACCACCTCTATTTAATGGCACAAACTACACATATTGGAAAGCTAGGATGAGGATATTCATTCAAGCTTCAGACTATGAATTATGGTACATCATAACTAGAGGACCTCACACACCCATAATTAATATAGAGGGCACTATCATACCCAAACCAGAAATGGATTGGAATGAAAGTGATAGAAGATTGGCACAGTTAAATGCAAAAGCTATAAATGTACTTTATTGCTCATTAGATGTAAGTGAATTTAATAGAATATCTACTTGCATTACTGCTAAAGAAATTTGGGACAAACTTGAGGTCACTCATGAAGGGACCAATCAAGTTAAGGAGTCAAAAATAAACATATTAGTACACAAGTATGAATTGTTTAAAATGAAATCTACTGAGTCCATAACTGATATGTTTACTCGTTTTACTGAAATTATAAATGGGCTTAAGAGTTTGGGAAAGTCTTACACTAACTCTGAATTGGTGCGAAAAATTCTCAGGTCTCTACCAAGAATTTGGGAGGCCAAGGTAACCGCAATTCAGGAAGCTAAGGACCTCAACACACTGCAATTAGAGGAGCTTCTAGGATCACTCATGACCCATGAGTTGACAATGAGGCAAAATTCAGAAGATGAGGTTAAGAGAAGAAAGCCCATTGCCCTAAAGACTACCACCCCTAAACAACTAACTGAATCAGAAGATTCAGATGATGATGATGAATTTGTTGAAGAAGGGATGGCTATGCTTGGAAGAAAATTCAGAAAATTTATGAGAGGTAAGAATAGATTTTATAGAAAGAAACCCTTCCTCAAAGGTAGCTCAAGCAAAGAAAAGGATAAGGACAAAGAAAAGGAAAAAAAAACTCCTATTTGCTATGAGTGTAACAAACCCGGGCATTATAAGATAGATTGCCTAGATTTGAAATGGATGGCAAGAAAACTGAAAAAGAAGAACTTCATGGCTGAATGGAGTGAAAGTGAGGAGTCAAGTTCGGAAGAGGAAGATCATCAAGAGACGGCCCAAATGTGTCATATGGCCAATGACGATAAGGTAGATTCTGAACTTGACTGTGATTTTACTGTTGATGAATTACATGATGCATTCTTAGAACTCATGGAAGAACATAAGAAACTAATCAATAAAAATAAAGTTCTAAAAGAAGAAAATCAATCTCTTGTCAAAGATAAATTAAAACTATCTCATAACTATGAAACATTAAGTAGGAAACTTACAAACGAAACTAAGAATCTAATTGCTGAAAATATCAAGTTAAAAGAAGATGCTGAAAAATATAAATCCTTGGTAGATAAGTTTACACTTAGTTCTACCAAACTAAATATGATTCTTGACAGTCAAAAAGCTGTATATGATAAGGCTGGTTTAGGATATAAAACAAATAGGAAACAAAAATTCTTAAAGAACATTTTTGTAAAAGCTAAAAATGAAAATATTACTTGTCATTGCTGCAATAAATTAGGACATAGAGCATATGAATGTAACTATAGAAAGTCCAGTCAAAACAAATTAAGTAATAATCAAAAGATTAAATTCAAGAAAGTTTGGGTTCCAAAAGGAACATCAAGTACTAACCCTAAAGGACCCAACATAGTTTTGGGTACCTAAAGCTCTTTCTTGATCTTGATTGCAGGGGTGTCTTGCAGCTGATAAAGTGGAAAAACGATGGTATCTAGATAGCGGCTGTTCAAGACACATGACCGGTGACGTAGATCAATTTGTCACCTTGGAATCAAAGAAGGGTGGAGTAGTAACCTATGGAGACAATGGTAAAGGGCATATCATTGGAAAGGGTAAAATTTTCATTACTCCATCTATTTTTATAGAAAATGTTTTATTAGTTAAGGGATTGAAACATAATCTGCTTAGCATAAGTCAATTTTGTGATAAAGGGTTTAAAGTCACATTTGAAGCATCAGTATGCTTAATCACAAATTCTAAAGATAATAGCATTGTACTTGTAGGACAAAGGCAAAGAAATATTTACTTAGTAGATCTTCATGAGTTAGGCAAGAAAAATGGATTATGCTTAATTACTAATGAAGAAAAGAAAAATGAAACAAGTTGGCTTTGGCATCGTAGACTAGGACATGCTAGTATGGAATTAATATCAAAACTAGTCAAGAAGGAACTAATAAAAAATGTGCCAAAATTGATTTTTGAAAAGGATAAAATCTGTGGACCATGTTCTTTGGGAAAACAAACTAAAACATCTTTCAAATCAAAGAATATAGTATCAACAACTAGGCCTTTTGAACTTATACACATGGATTTATTTGGACCTACTAGAACTGCGAGTCTAGGAGGGAAGAAGTATGGACTAGTTATTGTTGATAATTTTTCAAGATATACATGGGTTTTATTTTTGGCATATAAGATTGAAGCATTTTCAGAATTCTTGAAACTATATAATAATATCATAAATGAAAAGAAACTCACCTTAGTAGCAATTCGAAGTGATCATGGTACTGAATTTGAAAATCAACACTTTGGAGAATTTTGTACTAAAAATGGTATTTCACATCAATTTTCAACACCTAGAACGCCTCAACAAAATGGGGTTGTTGAAAGAAAAAATAGGACATTGGCAGAAATGGCACACACGATGTTGTGTGAGTCAAATCTTCCAAAGTACTTTTGGGCTGAAGCTATAAGCACTGCTTGCCATATTCTAAATCGAGTTTTAATACGACCAATAACCAAGAAAACTCCTTATGAACTTTGGAAGAATAAGAAACCAACTGCTAAATATCTTAAAGTATTTGGATGTAGATGTTTCATCTTAAACAATGGCAAGGAGGATCTAAGTAAATTTGATGCCAAGTCAGATGAAGGTATCTTCTTAGGATACTCCACATCTAGCAGGGCATACAGAGTATTCAATAAAAGAACTCTAGTAGTGGAAGAGTCAGTCAATATTATATTTGATGAGTCTGATAGTGAGTCTGCTAGGAAAGAAAATATTGTTGATGATGATACAGGAATTATTGACTTTGAAAAGTTAAATATTAATGACGTGCCAATTCAAGATAAGGGAGATGATTGCGTGCCACCACAATCTCAAAACTTGCCAAAGGAATGGAGGTATGCATATGGACACCCTAAAGACTTAATCATTGGTGATCCATCTCAAGGGGTAAGAACTCGATCATCTCTTAGAAATTTAAATGATTATCTTGCTTTTGTTTCACAATTAGAACCTAAGACTTATGAAGAAGCTGAAAAAGATACTAATTGGATAAATGTCATGCAAGAAGAATTAAATCAATTTAAAAGAAGTAATATATGGACATTAACTGAAAGACCAAAGCATAACTCAGTAATTGGAACAAAATGGATATTTAGAAATAAATTAGATGAAAATGGATTAGTTATAAGAAATAAGGCTAGACTTGTAGCTAAGGGATACAATCAAGAAGAAGGAATAGATTTTGATGAAACATTTGCTCCTGTAGCTAGATTAGAGGCTATTAGATTGCTTCTAGCATTTGCATGTTTCATGGATTTCAAATTGTATCAAATGGATGTGAAGAGCGCATTCTTAAATGGTTTTATTGAGGAGGAAGTATATGTAGAACAACCTCCTGGTTTTGAGAATCATGAATTGCCAAATCATGTGTTTAAACTACATAAGGCATTATATGGATTAAAGCAAGCTCCTAGTGCTTGGTATGATCGATTAAGCAAATTTCTGCTTAATAATGACTTTAGTAGAGGAAATGTAGATAAAACACTATTTCTCAAAAGAAAGGACAAAAATCTATTAGTGGTTCAAATATATGTAGATGACATAATCTTTGGTGCCACAAATGATACTCTTTGCAAAGAATTTGCTGATTTAATGCATGGAGAATTCGAAATGAGTTTGATGGGAGAACTAAGCTTCTTTCTAGGATTACAAATCAAACAAACTAAGGAAGGCATTTTCATTCATCAAACTAAGTATACAAAGGAAATACTAAAGAAGTTTGGGAATGAAAATCATAAGGGAGTAGGCACTCCAATGAATCCTACTAGTAAGCTAGACAAAGATGAAAAAGGGAAGAGTATTGATATTAAGCTCTATAGAGGACTAATTGGATCCTTGCTCTACCTTACTGCTAGTAGACCCGACATCGTATTTAGTGTAGGAATATGTGTTAGATACCAATCGGATCCTAAGGAGTCACATTTAAGTGCTATTAAAAGAATCCTTAGATATTTAAGAGGAACTACCAATATAGGATTATGGTACTCAAGAGACTCCCGTCTAGATTTGCTTGCATATTCAGATGCTGATTTTGCCGGATACAAATTAGATAGGAAGAGCACAAGTGGCACATGTCAATTCTTAGGAAATAACCTAGTATCATGGTTTAGCAAAAAGCAGAATTCAGTGGCACTGTCCACAGCTGAAGCTGAATATATAGCTGCTGGTAGTTGTTGTGCTCAAGTACTATGGCTTAAGCAACAACTAGAGAACTATGGAGTTAAGCTAGATAATATTCCTATTAAATGTGATAATACTAGTGCCATCAATCTTACTAAAAATCCAGTTCAGCATTCTAAAGCCAAACACATAGAAATAAGGTATCATTTTATTAGGGATCATGTGCAAAATGGAAACATATGTATTGAACATATATGTACTGAAAAACTATTAGCCGACATATTTACAAAACCCTTGAGTGAAGATAGATTCTGCACGCTAAGGAGGGAATTAGGCACATGTGATCCTTTTTATTGAAGAAATATAAAAGGGAGCAAGTAGTCTCATGATACATTCCTCCAATTGCTAAAAACCCATGAAACATGAGTCAAACTTGTTATCTATAGATTCCTTACTCATGTATCATTGTCCCAGAAAGAATTTATAAGGATTGGAAGTAAGAAAAATTTTTAGAAGCAAAAAGGAAGAGAAAAGAAAAATTCTGCACTTGGGTCGACGCAACCCAGAATAGGGTCGACCCAACATTGAGTCGACCCAAGAAATTTCTTAAGTCGACCCAACGTCGGGACCCCACTGTTAAAAGAGGGACCCGAGAGCACTATTAGGGCACTGTTTGCCCTTGTCCTCTTCTGAATACTCTAATCCCCACTCTCCAAACTCCTCCAAACAGTAGATTACCCTAAGATCTTGGAGAAATGGGACCCAAAAGAGCCGTAGCCAAGAGATCCGGAAGAGTCTCACGGATCCAACGTGAGGAAAGGCAACCTACGGAGCCATCTACAGTGTCTCCACAACGTGAGGCACGTGCGGAGCCACCTCCTCCTCCTTCCCCCTCAGTTATACTTGCAAGATTTGCGGGGAGACCGGTTACAACGGGGAGAAGGATCCATTCCGAGTTCTTTGATCAAGAAGGGTTTAGGTTGAGGGAATGGATCCAAAGGCAAGGTTGGGAGTATCTTTACTCCCTAGATGTGATGATCTACTTCGGATTAGTTCGGAAGTTCTATGCCTTCCTTAAAACTGGAATGGGAGGGCTTGTTTCGGAAGTTCGAGGAGTAAGGGTTCGAGTTTCCGAGGAGAGTTTGAATGAGCTACTTCATCTTCCCTGCGAAGGAGCCACTCCGGAAAAGCCAGAAAACAAGATGAGAGCTCTGCAGTTGATTATGGAAAATGAGGACTTTGACTTCTCAGAAAAGGTAATAGCAAGCTCTTTATCTGCTGAAATGAGATTATTGCTCAGTATCATAAATAGAATTTTATTTCCAAAGAGCGGGAGATTCGATCTCATCACAGAGCGAGATCTAGTAGTGATGGAGTATATTATTCAGGGTATTCCCCTGAATCTTCCGGCCATGATACTGAAGCAGATGAGGAAAGTAATCTGCAACTCCAGAGTATCACTACCTTATGGTATGATACTCACGTTGATTTTTCGACAGCACGGTATATCTGTCGAGGGGGAGGCATCCAGGAGTCTGCTTCATACTGACACATACACTGCACGGACACTTATATGCATAGGATATGAGAAAGTGAACGGACAGTGGATTAATACTGGAGCAGGGATTCAGGGTGAGGCACCAGAGGGTGATGCACCAGATCATGGAGACCCTATCCCTGAGGATGAGGAGCATATGGATCATCCTACTGCACCTTCGGAGGCTGGACCATCGTCATCTGTTCCTCCGAGAGATACAGATGAGTTCTGGAGTAGGATGACTGAGATCATGTCAGCTCAGGCGAGGACTATCACTGACGGGCTGACGAGCAGATTAGATAGTATGTCAGCTCAGGCGAGGACTATTACTGATGGGCTGACGAGCCGACTGGACATCATGTCTGCTGAGATCAGTGATCTGAGGCAGCAGATAGGAGCACTCCGGAGAGAGAGAGAGACCCATGGACCATCTGTGCCACAGGCTGCTGAGTCAGAGATATCGGCACAGAGTCATCCAGCTCGTCGTGCTCCACGCCAGACACAGTCTCACCAGGCTCGACCTCCCCTCGCCACGTACACTAGGAGGATGAGGACTAGATCCCAGCCATTAGATACTCCCTAGGCTGATATTAGCATTTCTGTTTAGAGCCTAGGCTAGATATCCAGTTCTCATATGTATTTTGCTTTTATCATGTATCTTTAAACTTTGATTAAGGAACATTGTATCTGTTTTTGTTTTTGGGCATGAATGTACTAAAATGTTCCTATTTTGATCAATGAAGTTTGAATGCTTGTTATTTATTGTGTCTTTTCCCATGCATCTGTTTGATGATAACAAAAAGGGGGAGAAGTAAAGAAAGAGTAATAGGGGGAGAAGTAAAGATAGAGTGATAAGAGGAGAAGTAAAGAAAGAAGGAGAAATAACGAAATAACTTGTAAAACAAATTGAAAATCATATAGGAAAGCATATACATCCAAGGGGGAGCAATTTGCAACAATGAAAATGATCAAGTCAAAAATTTCTATCAAATTTCAAAATTTGGCACATAGAATTTCAGAATTTGGCACGCACCTTTCACACATCGATACATAACCTGAAACTCATGTTTTATCTCAAATTTTTGGAGTTTCATCTTTAATGAATTATAAATGAAAGGGGAAGCAATTCAAAAAGTCAAATTGGCAACATTTGAATGATATATGGGGAGACTTCACTCTTATATATGAAAAGCTGAAATTCAGCAAGTTAAGCCCTTTCAAAAACTGATTTTAAGATAAGTATCAATAGGCTCATACTCTTTATTTTGTAATCATCAAAAAGGGGGAGATTGAGGATGATAGTGTTATTTTGATGATTAACAAGCAATTATCTAGATACTTCATTTATAAGTCTATTACTCTCAGTATATTTGTATAAATTAATATAGATACATTTCATTGTTTATTTGAATGAATCTAACCTTGAGATGCAGCAAAGTGTGGATTGAGTCGACCCAAAGGATGATTGGGTCGACCCCGGCACATCAAGAAAGTATTTGGCACACTTCTGCAAAAATGGCACAAATGAACAGTGAGTTGGGTCGACCCAAGGAAAGCATGAGTCGACCCAAACATCAAGATCCTCAAACAACTCAGAAAATGGTTCTCTGGATTTACTGAGAGGGTCGACCCAAGATATAGTTGAGTCGACCCAAGCTTGAGTCGACCCAAACCCTGTGTGGGTCGATCCAAAGGTAAGACAGAACAGAAGACAGAAAAGGTTCTCTGGAAACCCTGTTAGGGTCGACCCAAGAAGAAGTTGAGTCGACCCAACTGAACCTTGAGTCGACCCAAAGAAAGGTTGGGTCGACCTAAGTGAAGGAAGGCTGAATTGCAAGTTTCTGTGTTTCTGAGAGGGTCGACCCAAGGAATGTTTGAGTCGACACAAGTGAAAGTTGGGTCGACCCAAGGACAGGTTGAGCCGACCCAAACACGGGCAGAAGCATAACGGCTAGTTCTGCAGATGTACTTTTTGTCCTTCCAACAGTGAGTAACAGCTAGTTTTTGAATTCTAACCATTGGAGCTTGTCCAATGGATGTAGGAAACTATTTGTTGCCCAGATAGACAACCCAAGAGGGGGGGGGGGTGAATTGGGTTTTTAAAATAATTTGGCTAATTAAAACTTTGTGGATGATTAATTAAAAACTATAGCAAGTTATTTAATTAAAGCCTAGTGCTGTGAGTAATGTGCGGGAAAGAAGATGAGAGACAATACACTACAAACACAAAGTTTTATAGTGGTTCGGAGCTAACCCTTGCTCCTACGTCCACTCCCCAAGTCTCACTTGGGAATTTCACTATAACCCCCTTGGATTACAGCCGGTTGTTTTGCAAGCTCACAACCAAACTTGTTGTTTTACGAGCTCACAACGAACTCGGTCGGTTTTCCCAGGCTCACCGACTAGAACCAACCCCGATTGTTTTTTCGGGCTCACAATCAAACCCTTACACACGTTGGTTTTAACTTGGCTCACCAACCAACCTTAAACCCCTTGATTCAATCCCCCGATTGAATCAAGTAAATACAAGAGATAGAAGAAAACAGAAAATAGCTTCTCAAAAAGCAGATTTAAAACAATATAATCGTAAAGGAGTTAGAAGCCCTCAAACGCTTTTAAGCTGGTGAAGAGGTATGGCTTCTGGAACTCCGGTCTCCTCTTGAAAGAGTGGTCGACTTGAATGCAGGAGGAGGAAGCTTTGATTGTTGGGAAGAAGTTGTTGGAGCAGTAAATGCAGATCTTCCCTTTTTCGTTTAAGAGCACTTGGAGAGCTTGAAAACTTGAATGCTTGGAGTGGAATATCTATTCTCTGCCTTGCTACAGTCCTCTGTGGCTATTTAGGCCAACCCCCACGAAAACTAGCCGTTACTCTGCTTTTTCTGGCCGTTCTGCACACTCTGCGCAGCCTGACAATATGACCGTTGGTGGGTTGGAGTCGACTCGCGCGATCAGGAGTCGACTCGGCTGTAGCAGGAGTCGACTCACGCTTTTCCGGAGTCGACTCGGCAACTGTTCCAAATTTGAATTAAAGTTGCCGTCTTGACTGGGAGTCGACTCGTCTTGACCTGGAGTCGACTCGCCAACTTCTGGAGCTGACCTGGCAATTTTGGAGTCGGCTCATCCACTGAAGTCCGTGGATCCAATTTTGAATTTTGTCCACTCGAGTCGACTCGACTGTCCTGGGAGTCGACTCGAATCTCAGAGCCCGAACTTCCGATTCTCTGTCTTTTGGCTCATCCAGTCTTGGAGTCGACTCGAACTTCCTTGGAGTCGACTCGGCTCTCAGTTTCCGAAAGTTGGTCTTCTGCCTTTTGACGTGAAGCTTGTCTCGGAGTCGACTCGAGCTGTCTGTGAGTCGACTCGAATCTCAGAGGCAGTAACATGGTCTTCTGTCTGTTGATGGTCGCTCAGTCTCGGAGTCGACTCGCGTACTGCGGGAGTCGACTCGAATCTCAGAGTCCGAAAATCGTTCTCTGACTTTTTTCTTGTGTTCCTCTGAGAGTCGACTCTTACCTTCTTTGGAGTCGACCTGCCAACCATCGGAGTCGACTCGCGTTCCACTGGAGTCGACTCGAATCTCAGACCCGAAAACTGCTCTCTGACTTTTCTTTGTGTTTCTCTTGGAGTCGACTCTTACTACCCTGGAGTCGACTCGTTGAACATTGGAGTTGACTCGCGCACTTCGGGAGTCGACTCGTTGACAGTTTCTGAGTTGAAGCTTTCTGTCCTTCTGTCTGTTCTCAGTCGGAGTCGACTCGTACTGATCTGGAGTCGACTCGAGCTCGTGCCAGTGAACTTGATACGCTTGGAGTCGACTCGTGATACTCGGGAGTCGACTCGAGTCTCAGACTTTGGTTCAGCAGACTTCTTACCTTATCCAAAATACTATGAACCAAATCTAGAGACACTTGGACAGGATTTTCACTGAAACACTCAATTGAATTCATTAGTAATCACAAGATATACTCAAATGCTTTGAGCTCATCAAAATCAAATGGGATTTTAATCAATCACTCCACACTATTTAAAGTGGCACTATTCATCAGATAGAACATCTTTTCCAAAGAATATCAAAGAGTACACAAGAAAGAAAAAGTGCCCTAATCTTCTTCATCCAAGTGCTTCATTCAAGAATCAAAGAAAGAGGTTGAGCAGATTCAAAGAGTCATCAAGAGCTCCATCCTCCCTTGAAGAGTGAAGCATCCTTGACAAAGAAGAGAGAAGTCACTACAAGCGATAAATACTTTCTAAACTCTTCTTTGTAGATTATATTGTTTTATTTGCTCATCTAGGAGTTTAAATCTTCTTTCTTTGTTTGTTAAACTACTTGTAAAGGTTGGTTGGTTAGCCCGCAAAACCAACGGAATAGGTTGATTGGTGAACCCGGAAAACCAATTGTAAAGGTTCGTTGGTGAGCCCGAAAAACCAACATAGGTTTGTTGGTGAGCCCGTAAAACCAACATAGGTTTTTGGTGAACCCGGAAAACCAAAGTGTAAAGGTTTTTGGATTGTGAGCCCGGAAAACAATCCAACTGTAATCCGCGGGATTATAGTGAATTCCCAAGGGGTCGCTTGGGGAGTGGACGTAGGTGCTAAGGAGAGCACCGAACTACTATATTTCTTGTTGTTTGTATTGTGAGTTGTTTAAGTTTACTAACTCATCATTTAACACAAGTAAGATAATTAAAATTAAAAGAAACCAATTCACCCCCCCCCCCCTCTTGGCTTGTCACCTTGGGCAACAAAGCTGGGACGAGCGGCTGTGCTGGCTGGTGCCATGCGCGGAAGGAGCTGGACGCGGTGTGGTTGAGGGGCTGGGATCACAGTTGGGCTGAGACAACGGTGGGATGGCAGCCGGTAGTGACTCGACTCCACCAGGGTGATGGCCGTGGGAATTAAGAGAAGTCAGATGCAGCTGAAACTCGGTTGAACCTGGACATCGAATGTGGGATGCTTGCACAAATAAAACATTAATTAGTTAATTTTATTTTTAATGATTAGCTAAAATACTAATTAAAATGGTCTGACGATTGCATTTTTGTACTCTAATCACCTCTTCCTAAGCACTTGACTGAAGCGCTGAACGATCAATGGTCCGGCTACTTCCATCGCCCGAGCTGAAGGGCAACTCGACCTCGAAAGTGCGGGGCAAATAATGGGGGACGAAATGGATCGTCCAGCCCATGGCTAAAAGACCGCCCAGTTTTGGCCCAACAAACACCAACACCTACTGATTGAATCCTCGGTTCGGCCCAGAACCAGCTCGGTTTTGGACTTCACCAAAAACTCCATCGGCTTCGGATATTCGCTGACTCTCCCGACCAAGTTTGGGGCGCCTCCAATACTCGCCGACCCGCCTCGACCAAGCTTGAGGCGCCTACTTCAGTAGTACGCCCCAACCAAGCTCGAGGCACTCCACCGAGCACACCTCGGAACCCGGAGAGCCGAGCTACCCTCAGCACCCGTCTAGCCGACCTCGCTAAACGCATGACGCGACCTCTCAACGAGTTCGGCCTTACTAACAACCGCACCCATGTGCACGCCTATGCCCTCCTACGTGGTCGTACATTACAACAACACTGCGCAATGCTCAATAGCTGGCCATCAACAGTCAAAGGATGACACCATGACTACTCCGACCATATCCTGCTGTAACCGTCAATATCTTACCACTCTCAAGAACGGACATCACCACACGCCACTAACCAGCCTTAGCTGCACGCCCTCCGACTCAGAGCCATGCCCCCTCATGATGAGGGCGGACAGTGCCTCTGCCACCTGGGCCTCTCCACCGGGACTATATATAGTCTGGACAGATAATTTTTAAGAAACTTTTTGGCTGGACGAAATTTACCCAACTCTAACTTGATCATCGGAGGGCCCTCACCAGAAACACCGGTGAGGTTTTGTGCAGGTTCACTGTCGCCATCGCGCAGGAGGTGACCCTCCGTCTTCTTCTTCCAACCACCGGTGGCTCCCTTGACTCCTCCAGCGTAGTCACCCTCGGGCTAAATTTGAACCGTAACAGTTTCAATATAAAGACATTTGGGGGCCTTAATGCATTTATAGCTATAGATACGTAGCATTTGAGGTCTCCAATTTGGAAGCCTCAATACGTTTGGACGCTCATCTGGGCCTTGGACGACTGCCTCGGTCGCCTAAGAGTTGAGCTGGCCCCATTGACGTAGCGTTTTTATTCCGAATACTTCAGCCATTTCTCACCTAATCATGAATGAAAATAAAATAAAATAAAATAAGTACAAAGTTTAGAAGATCCTACCCATGATAGGAAAAAGAGGAGAGATTCTGAAAGCAAACCATATTGGTTTGGATCGACGCTGTAACTAGAACTAAAACCAACACATAAAATGATTCAACAAGTTCCCATTAAAATTTTGCAGTATTTTCAAAATCATTATCTGTCAGCACTCTATTTGTATGTTACTAGTAACTACAAAAAATTATATATATGTAAATACTATAATGCAATACATAATTTACAAGTGGGGCTGTTCCATTCCTTACAACCAAATTATATGCATTGTAACAAAAGTTGCATACATGTGAAATTGCAACAAATGTAATTATATGGTATAGAAGAATCTCCAGACTCGATGTGGATTAGTTTGGCCATTACAAGTAAAGTTGGACAAGATCCAGAGGCGAGATCAGCTGCATCAAGAAGTCAAGTTGTAGGTCAGATTTTCGGAGGTCATACCTTGATCATACAATGTCAGGTGAAACTCGAGAAAAGTCAGATAATTGATCAATAAGTTTGAAGGTTTCAAAATTATTAGTTGATCTTTTGCTATAATTGTTACTCGAAATTGATCAAATATAGATTATTATAAAAAAATTTGACAATTTTTATGGAAATATTAAATAAGAAAGTATAAAAACATATGACTAATAAGAGATGTATATATATATATATATATATATATATATATATATATATATATATATATATATATATATATATATATATCGATAAAAATTTATAATAAAAATATATAAAAAAGATTGACAAATAAGGAATATATAAAATGAAAAAAATGTAAAAATACATGAATAAATAAAAAATATCGATCGATGCGGTCCTTTTTCGAGATATGTAACAAATGATGCCATTTTAGTGGAATACAGATATTTTTCAAATTGAAAACCAAATTGTTATGAAGAGTCAGTCAATTAAAAATTGTGAAATTAAATTTTAATAAATTCAGAAAATTGCCTCTTGATCCCTGCACGAACGTGATTTATTCTTAAATCCATGAACAAGACCAAATAACTTTTGCACTTATATCCTTGAACATATAATTTATTACATGTATACTCTCATTTTAGTTGTATGAAAAGATTGCAGGAGGGTTGTTCGGATTGAATGACGTGCTTTAACCAGATTCAGAGTTGACATAAATGAATTTGGGTCGTTAATGGATTAACCTATCTAGACTTATTTATTAAATAAGTCGAGTTCAGATTTAGACCTTCGACCTGTTTAACCCGTTTTGACTCATTTAGCGATTAGGTTGGATCATAACTAGATTCATTTGGCTCATTTAAAACCTATTTAACTAGTTTAAAATCCGCTAAACTTATTTCTATCCCGTTTAATCCGATTCGCTTAACCTGTTCATCTTGTTTAAATCCACTTAATTCATTTAACCTAGGCTGATCAAACCTCGGGCTGGGCTGAGCTCGGGCCAGGTTTTATAGCAGAAGTTAGACCCAATAGCGATACCTAGGCCCGACCATCGGGCTTAAATTTTTGTCCAAACTTGACCCAATTTTGTAGAGCTAGTCCTAGGCTTGCACACCGAGTGTGATTTTTGTTTTTTTTTTTGGAAGTGGAACTAACAATGGCCCAAGCTATTTTAAGTTCAAAATTCAAATAGAAGATGCTCAATTCTTCTCATAAGATGAGCTTGATAAACCAGCTAAAATAATTTTAAGTAAATTTAGGCCCACAAAGCCAGCCAGCTTATTTGCATCTTTGGACCTATCACTCCCTATGATATTTGTATATATATAATATCTCAGGCTGGGCTGGATCAACTCGAGCTGGTTTTTAAATTTTTTAGGCTTGATCCAATTTTTTTGATCGGGCCTTTTTTTTTTCTTTTTCTTTTTCTTTTTCTTTTTTTGCCCAATCCCATCGCACGGGCATATTTTTAGTACCCAACCTTACTAAATTTTGGGCTAAGTTGGGCAAGCTCTGGGTACCACCTAGCCCACGATCAACTCTAGTTTAATCTAATTTGATTTATTTAATAAACGGATCAGATCCGATTGGTCAGATTTAGATTTGAATTTTTTCTGTTTAATAAATAATTTGGATTTAGGCTGATGAATTTTTGAGTCGATCCGGATCCGGCCCAACTGGATTCGATATAACAAAACCCTTCTAGGGTTCAGTTACCTCGCCGCCGCCTTCCGCTCTAACTCCGATTCTAGCCGATCGGCCGAGGGCTTCCGTTTCTCCCTGATCGAGCGCTCGATCTCAGTAACCATGGTATCTCTCTATCGATCGATCTCAGTGTCCTCCTCGAAATCAAAGATTCTTTCTTTTCCCCTCTTTTAAAGAACGCAAGATCTCTCGATTAGACCCTAGATTTGGTGTTCTTTTGGTTGTTTTAAAACGACAAGCGTCTTTACTCTCAATTCTTGTTTGATCTGATTGAAATATGGGATTTTGTGGTGCAGTCGCTGGTGGCGAACGAGGATTTCCAGCATATATTGCGTGTCTTGAACACCAACGTGGATGGCAAGCAGAACGTAATGTTTGCCCTCACGTCCATCAAGGGTATCGGCAGGCGTTTCGCCAACATCGTCTGCAAGAAGGCAGACGTTGATATGAACAAAAGGTCGCTTTTTTGCTCCCTTTTTTCGTACTTTTTATTGTTTTTTGGTTTCTTGAAATCAGTTTTATTCTGGTTTAATCTTGCATTGGTTCGTCATCATGGTTTCTTGGTAAAATTTGACGATATATTTTCTTTTCGGGGTTTTTCATAGGTTTGTTTAGATTGATACTTTGTTAGAAAGCTTCCGGCGTTTTTCCGCTGCTAATTTGTATCTAAAAGATTTGATTTTTTTCCCTTTAATTTGGTACTCTCGATTTATTTTAATGCGGCTTGCTGTTTTCGGTGGCGATTTTCATGGCTTGTGGTCGACTGTGGTCTAGGTTATGCTTCTTCTGGAATGCATTTCAGTAGGTTTTTTGTGATGGGATTCTGGTGTGGAATTGTTAGGGCTGGTGAACTTTCTGCTGAGGAACTGGAGAATCTAATGGTCGTCGTGGCGAACCCAAGGCAATTCAAGATCCCAGACTGGTTCTTGAACAGGAAGAAGGACTACAAGGATGGGAGGTATTCTCAGGTGGTCTCCAATGCTCTTGACATGAAGCTGAGAGATGATTTAGAGCGATTGAAAAAGATCAGGTACTGCGTCATATTCTTTTTATTCATTAACTCTTATGCTGCCTCTGATTTTTGTTTTTTTTAATTTATTTGGCCTAGCTTCTGTGTTCAAGAAAAACTTGGTTTGAGCAAGATTTGAAATAAATTTCTTAGACATAAGGAGGGTCAGATTTGGTGGTGGAGAAGTGCAAGGGAAAAGATTGTGGTACCAAGGGAATAGAACGTTATTCTTTGGTTGGAGTAAAAGGCATTGGACAAGGGTGTGGATATGGTTTAGTAATCAGAGAGAAACAAATTGCAAGATGAAAACTTGCACCAAAATTGCAAAACCTAATATTCATTTAATAAGTTCCTTATGTGCAAATTATATACCCACGGACTAGGTTCTATGGAACAAGCTTAGAGGTAAATTGAGGTCAATTTGCAATCAGAATCTAAATTTATACACAGTTCATATTCGGACCTTAAGCAGATTGTGTGGCAGGGTAGCCTTTGGATTCTACTAGATGAACTAAGCCGAGTATTGTGGTCCATGATATTACAGACTGAAAATTACACTTGGCACATCTCATTTTTTCTGGCCTCAAGTTTTGAACATTTTTTTGGGAAGATATATCTAGTTAGAAGGATACAATTTCACATATTATCTAATTTGCGTGTTGTCTCAGATATTGGTCATTAGTTTTTGGTATAAATTAGATTCAAAATATTTTGAATTCTAGGTTCACTCACAATGAATGCATTAGTTAATAGGGCTTCAGTTACCTTTTGGGTTCTTTTAGTAACCTAAGGCCCTTATGGCGAACTATTAGATTTTCCGATGTATATAATAGCAAGAGAAGATTGTTTGTTAACTTTGATAAAGAGCAATACAGAATAATTGAGATGAATTAGTTTTTTGGAGATGAAAGATGAACGCTATAATATTCCTGCTGGCTCATCTATCTAAACTAACTCTCAGCATAAAGAACATGATTGAAGCCTCTTCTCTTCTGTCAAGCTAAAGCATCATGCATATAATTTTATTGTTCGATGTTCATTATACTTATCCAACAACTGTCGCTTAATGGAAGCAAGGGTTAATTAATTCCATAGTTTTCTATAAGGTTAGAATGAATTTGTAGGTCTGGAATTTTGTGGTGACCCATCTTTCTCCCTTGTGTCTGTGTGTTCATGCATTTTTTGTTAGTAACAAATGATTGCTTGGATGGGTTTAAGGTTGAATCACAAGTTTCTACAGGTTTCTTATGATTGGAATGAATTTGCAGATTGCTGGAATATTTTCAGCAGACCTGTAATTCAGGTTGAAATTATCTGCCAAATGGCTTAACAGTATGGAATCTCAGTTCTAGAGAAGAGTCCCTGGATCTAAAGTGAGGTCAAGTTTCCAAGGGTTCTGCTGAAGGTTTCCAGAGAGACTTGCTCAGTAGCATTCTTCCCATTTTATTAAATAATTCTGTCTCTTTTCTTGTGTAACCTTTTTATGATTCTCATTTAAAATAAGGTTCCTATTTTTTGTTTGCACCCTCCATTTTTTTTTTATCATTTGACAATGACAGCATGCAATATTATCAAACTATTTGTTATGGTTTGAACCTAGTTTTGGCATAAGCCCTTCCAAGATTAAGATACATCAATCCTGCTGTACAGTCTACTACCTCAGGAGCTGTTCCCTTCATCTTGATGCATTTGAAGCTTCCTACAGGCAGTAATCTGTACAACACTGCTTTTTTTTTTCTCCTTTTTTTTGTTTGGGGGCGGGGGAGTGCTGCGGGCGGTAAGCCTGATGCATCACACTAATGCTCTGTTTTGTTACTAGAATCTAGAACTCATCATCCTAGGTTTGACATCTGAACATTATTAACTCTAGGACGCATGATGTTTTGAACATTATTAACTCTAGGACACATGATGTTTTATCCACTGCTGCTTCTCCTAATATCTGCATCACTGCTTGATATCTCGTGATTTCGTATGGTGGTGGTTCTTTTGTATAACTGGTATGGTATATCTTTGTTCAAATAAAAAAAGAAAAAGGAAAAAAGTTGTATTGTTTTTCCCTGTATGATGGTGCAACAGCTATTTACTAGGAATTTATATTTAAAAAGTTTGATGTTTACATATATAAGACATTTGTATCAAAGAAGTCATTTGTCCCGTATTTTCTGATTTTCCTTGAGTGCTAGCTGTATGTAACTTTGATTCGCTGATCAGGAATCACCGTGGCTTGCGACATTACTGGGGTCTTCGTGTTCGGGGGCAGCACACCAAGACAACCGGCCGCAGGGGAAAGACTGTTGGTGTCTCGAAGAAGCGTTAGAGTCATTCTATTTTCTTATTCCAGCGGCAGGACAAATATTTCTTGAATTTAATGCCTGTTGGTTTGAATTCAAGTAGTTAAAGAACATCTATCTCATTTTTATTTTTCGTGCTAGATTGTAGCATGATCAACTTTATGGATGTAGACTTCTTTTGTTATCTTCGAATTGGTGTCCTCAAATTTTCATTGGACATATCTTAGAATTTGTCTCTTATTTTACACTTCTCTATCCTGCGATCATAGTTTCTGAATTTCCATTACGGTCACCAGTTTAAGCAATTGCTATGGATCTTGGAAAGTAGTTAGCATGATTCTTAGCTTTCTGCTTGCTTGATGCATGGGCTAGTTTGGTTTCGATCATAGGGCTTCAAATGATGATCCTTGATTTTTATTTTAAAATACCTCTGTTATGTGCTTATGTTATAAATTTCAGGGTACAAAGATAGGATCTTTCATGAATAATTGATAGTTTCTGGATATGTTAGCTAATAATACTGTTTGGGAGACTCTTGAGTAGAAGATTCGGTATGTGAGAGTGATATTTTCACATTTATATAACAAGCCTGCATTCAATTGAAAAATGTATATGGAACACTCCTCCTTTCTGAAATAATTTTCTACGTTCTAACAGCCATGTATATTTGTAACATGTACAAATTCATCCTTGGCTTGTGCACCCTGCGAAAATGTATCACTGCAAAAGACGACCTCCCTTTCTCCTCCACATCTCAATTGTACTTCTTAATCCTCCTCTCTTACCGACGCTTACATGCGTAGTATTTGTTACAAGTTCTTTTTGATAAGGACTGAAGCACTAAATGGGAGATGTGAAAGCCATATTCGTTCTTAAGTTTCCACAGGATTTTTTTTTGAGTGAAAAAAAAAAAGCTTGGCTTGCTTCAGCACCACTTGTGGTTGATTTCATCTTATAAATAAATAATTAAGGATAACCAACAATGTTAACAATATATCTTGGGGAAGTTGGAGTTGCATTTCTTTTCTTCATTGTTTTAGGTTGGGGAAGCTTTGTGCTTGTCTTGCACTGAGGTATATTGAAGATACGAGTCAAAGTAGGTAACAGAAGGGGTAGTGAGGGCGATTAATTTTTTTTAGCAAGCTTCAAAGAGTTAGAGCTAATCTTCAATCTCCAGAATTGACGAAGCAAGCAGAGTCACCGACGAAGATAGACAAATCATGTTCTAAAGATAAGACAAACTTGTCATGAAGCATGAGGAGAATTCAATAGGCTTAAGGAACTGCATTAATCATTCTAATAATGTGAAATACGTTTTTTTTATACCGGTCACAGATGATCTAGACCATGGACTGGCATGAGCATGTGGTGGCATCAAAGAGAGAAGATCATTTAGGATGGATGTTCCCTTGGATCTAAGAAATGAGTAATGAGAGAGCCCTACCCTTTTTTATTGCTTCAAAACATCCAGTTCTATGTCTTGGCTGCCAATTGGAACATCTTCAAGGAACAAGAATCGTTGGATGATTGATGTGAGAAGGTTATTGTGGCCAAGGAAGGAAGGAAAATAAAAAGGACTGCCGTCCCCCTTCGTAGCATCTTCCTGCTAAGTGATGCAACGTACCACCGAGTAGCTCATGATCATTTTTGGCTTAACGTGCATGGAACAACTGGCTTGTAGACTTTTGGGCACGTAAATGTACGGAAGACTTCAGTACCGCAGAGAGTACCTTCTGTCAGAAAAGCATCTAATTCTCTTCTGCTAATCTGATTTCCCCTCTTCTTTAATATCTAGTATACTGATGCCTCTCTCCTCACGTACGTAGTAGGACGATGGCAGGCGATAAGTAAGACCTCGTAAGATGGTAGACAGTTGTTCACTATAAACATCAAATTAAATGAACGTTTACGTGCTACCTTGGTCATGCAAACAAGTTATTAGGCTTGCAAAAACAAAGCAAAAAAGTGTTCATTTAATTACTATGACCAATTCTTTGCTCGTACTTGTGGCAGAATATTTTATCGAGACTGAAAGTCTCATTTGAAAAACCACTTGATAAAACTAGAATGACAAAATTAGGGCAATACAAAGAGGATTACACGAGTTTAATGAAAGGACGACTTGGGCACCCACACGAAGACGTACGCATGGAGACGAAAAATTTTCTTTTCCAACCTGTGGAGGAGCATTCAAATGCTGTATCCCTTGATCTCGTGACTCGCTATGCATCTATACCAATCTGTGAAATTACAGGCCCGTACAAAATGATTCATCTCTGAGCAAAAGGTACTCACCAGCTCACTTCAATCACTTTTTTATTGAGAAGAGTGAGGACATTTCAAACAATGAGGTTATCCTTTTCTGTAAGAAACTCGCTTCAAATTAATGAGACACTATATCAAAGGCATCCGAGAATCGAGATATTATTTATAGCTTCGGTCCTTGGTGATGCACAGAGCCAGAGCGCACACAACACATGGTAGCACGAGAATGAAGCCATAAAGTATACATCAAAGGATTCATTACGATCGCTTGTACAACAACACATTGACAGATCAAACTTCCAGCTGCAAGTTCGCAAGCCGAGCAACTTCCTCCACAACTTAACCAGCATCAAAGATTCCTTCTCAAGCACTCATAGAAGAGCATTTACCCCAAAACAATGTACAGAATCCCATGCAGAACACGTTATTATTATTATTAGCAGGATTAATATATATTCTGCTCCTTTGAATAGCTACATTGACATGTATTGATCCAAATTGTAGTATTGAAATGTAGTGCGAGGGACACAGGCTTAATTAGTGTACTTGCCTCTTGAGTAGAGTGCAGCGAGATTCCAAGGAAGCTGCATTGATAACTAGAGTTGGGTGAGATAAAGGGATCATTAACAATTCTTTTTTTCATGAATGGGATATGGAGGTGTTATAATCAAGTTGGTGGGAGTTTGTGCTTTGCCATAAGAGAGAGTAGCTGGGTGTGGAATTGAGTATGTAATGCGTGGAGGAGCATGTGCATTGGTTTAATAGGGAGGTATGCAGGAAGGTGTCGTGAACTTCACACATGACATGCCTAGGGAGTCTAAAATAAAGGTGTAGTACAATAAATAAATAAAGAATACTTAAAACTTCACACAAGTTTAAGTATTAGCTAGGCTGATGGTAGATAGCAGTAGAGGAGTGTTATTGTTTAATATCTCTCGTACATACTGGTGTGGAGAAACTAGTTTGTTTGTACTGGACTTTGGTGCAAATACAAGCGAACTTCGACCCTTCTCATTGGTTTTTATCTGCCCTTAAGCTTCATTTTTGCAATTTGATTTCAAGGAACTTTTTCCTGGGTTTAGTGGAACCTTGGTGAGTTCTCCAGCACTAATGTTCGTTTTTCGCCTGTAACGTTGAAAGATGTTCCTTTTCTTTTGATAGCAAGGTTCCATAATATTCATATTAGCAGACTGTTCATCCCAGTTCATAAGAAAAGGCGATTCCTTTCGAGTTTCAAGTAGAATAATTTCTAGGCTTGGAAATCGGCAGCAGAAGTGGGCCGAGACAGACTTTGCACAGTTCCGAAGTCCAGGCTTTACCTGGCGTAGGTCCCTCGCTGGTCGCAAAGCCCTGGAAAAAGGTGGCGAGACTATGCGTGATTCTGATAGATGGCAGATTTTATTAGTACTCAAATTGTCATCCACTGATAGCTTTTTCTGTTTCATGAATATCATCCTGACTTATATATATGTATCGGAGAATCCTCATCGGACATACTCCGACAAAAAAACTTGTTCGTCTTTGCTACTTCAGGCCGTAGCTCAGTTGTGGATCAGGATTCCAGACATAGCCATCAATTTCAAACTGTGGCTTCGTAAAATTTGAGTAACTCGCCACCGACCCCTCCAGCATCGATCTCTTCCGTTCATCAGCTGAGTCAAGCGAGACATCAGAGTCATCTCCATTAAGCATAATTTTTTTTTTCTAATGCGATACATGGGCTCCAGGCTCAAGGCATTTTTGTTAGTTTCTGATAGCATAACTAAAGTTGATAATTGAAATATGCACCGATCTGTTATATATATAGATGGACCATTGCTTGCTCCTTTGGAGATCACAAGGGGGTAATTGTGTCACTAGGTTTTTTAATTTCCTCCTGGTTGGTAGGCCCAAACAAGCACCAGGCAAACGTACGTAGAAGGCAAGCTTATAATTCAATCAAGGCTTTCTGAGCAAAGATTATTCAACGAACGTGCTCACGAGTTCTTGTTTGAGGTGTCTTGGACATGAGCCATCCTTTTAAGCACGAACTCGCAAAAATCTAGAGTAGTGCAAGACAAGTCGCAGACATCGCTTTAATGCTTTCCATGTCTTATCTAGCATCTTTCTCGGTTGCTATTAAACAAAAAATATTAGTGGAGAAGCAAAGAGCCTGAAACGCTCGTCTTTACTTAAGCTACCAAAAGTCTCTTTTGTTACTTCCCTCTCTCTCTCTCTCTCTCTCTCTCTCTTCTTGCTTTAAGTATAAGAACTCAGACTTTGAGGCTCAAAGCCCGGTCCCTTTGTCTCCCACTGAAAAATCAATTCTCTGATGTCTCCTCCATGTTTCCTTGTCTCTTTCATATTTTTAAAGGCTCCCAATTGGGTCGGTCACATGTGCATTGGCTGCATCACTTTCTATATCCTTTGAGATCTATCGTTCGAGTTCACCATGTTGCGTTTGTTGTTGTTCTCAAAATGCCCAAACTTGATATGATTCCCTTCATTTTCATTTGACTAGAGGGGCTATCATAACAAAAGTTGGCAGGTCTACGAGTTGGCAGCCAAATGTTGGAGCTTAGGGAAGTCATGATGATGTCCCAAGATTGTAAGTTGGATGTCCAATATCTAGTCATCGAAAGTAATTAGTATAGTTGGATATCCAATTTCTAATCATCAAAAGTAGTTATCTCATCCTCGAAAGCATTTTGAAATCCAAGCACTCCAATAGTTCTCTTTTAGACCATAGACCATGAACCCTATGCATTTTCTTAGAGAGAGAGAGAGAGAGAGAGAGAGAGAGACTCTTGTACCATTAATGGAGAGGGATTCTTCTAGGATTTATATCAAAAAGGACTACTGAAATGACCATCAAATAAAAAGAAAGCACCTTTTCTCCTTTTTCACGTCACAACATGAATTCCCATCAAATAAGCTCACTTTGCAGCAAACCTGCCGTTATTTTATGCTACCAACCATAGCGTGTACTTTTCCAAGATCGATCACATATTTCTGAGGGTAAAGATTTGCACGTTGCTGCTCTAAATAAGGCAATTATTTCAGAAGACAAGTTAACTTTGAGAAAGTGGTCTATACTTATTAAAAACAACTTCCTCGGATCCCCCAATCTGGAGCAAATTATACTATGCACTGCAGCATGCACCGTGCTAATTAGCTCGTCTTCTTTCTAGGCATTGAGATGTACGTATTATGAATGGAGCTCATGCGAAGAAGATAAACTGATTAACTAACATATGGTGTATGATATAATTTCTTCTAATTTGAACCACCGAAGCACCATCTCACTTACCACCAGAGAATCAGGGAGCTCACCACATCATGTAATGCACTCTACCAAAATATTTTGAAATAATGTAAAAATAAAGATTTAAAATTGTGATCTAAGTAATGTTGTAACATTAGCTGCTAGAATGAGTGTAGAGCCCTTGTGATATAATATTATACTAAAAATTATTAATAATGGCTTTAACTTAACCATAATTTTATTTTAACAATCATCACCGTATAACAGAAATAACAATAATTATATGATGGTTTTATTGTCTATCTAACTTTAATATTGATTCCAGACACTATAATGTTGTAGGGCCATCCATCTAATTAAAACATCTCACATTTTATTGATAAATAAGGATTCTTATTTCTTTTCTTATTATTTTAGTTGTTCTCATTAAAAATTAGCTTTTACCTGGTTCTTATTTTGGGGGGCAAAAATTAAGGAAAAGTCGGCTCTTAACACTAAGATGTATCTATCAAATCATCTAAATACTAATTTCTTTTATTGATTTACACTCAGAATCATGCCTTTTACATGCATGGTAAATTTTGACTCGTATTAACTGTTATCATTTAAACTCAAACCTATTCTCCCTCAAAAAAATTCCAAATAATATTATCTTTTTATTATTAGGCATATTTTATTTTACTCTTAAATATAAATATTATATAAAATATATTTTACTATTGAATTCATGAGAAAATGTTTCTTTCTATATTACTATAATTAGAGCGGATAGCTGCTGCAGAATATTCGCAAATTGACGGGAAATTATAGTGTCTTTACTATGGTGCCTTTTAGATTACTACCAAACAATGAATA
Organism: Phoenix dactylifera; assembly: GCF_009389715.1. Taxonomy (NCBI): domain Eukaryota; kingdom Viridiplantae; phylum Streptophyta; class Magnoliopsida; order Arecales; family Arecaceae; genus Phoenix; species Phoenix dactylifera. The sequence continues at coordinate 78,577 of NW_024068138.1, forward strand.
GGGCAGTTAATTTAGTCTCCTTCTATATTACTCAGCACTCGGATTATGACATCTTCTTTTTTTTTTTTTTTTATGTACGCGTAATACAACAATAAGATCCATCCGATCAATCAAAGAATACGGGTTAAAAAAAAAATCTAATGCTTTCACGTAAAAGTGCAAAATTTTTTTCCCAAATAAATTCTATCAAAATTAAATGTTCAAACAATTACTATTATTCTATTATGATGACGTGACATGTACCAGTTTTGGGGCTACTGGGGATCAGATTCCAGCCTCCAAGCCTCTGTCAAGAGAGAGCATTAAGACAACGCCCACGTGAGCCCTACGACCAGCTAATAATAGCAATAATTGCGTTGCCTTAACGACGCATTGTAAGCAGATAAAAAAAAAAAAAAAAGGAGACCCCCTCGAGGGGGCGATGCCGTGGACCCCACCAACCGGGATCGACCACGTGGCCGCTCGTGAAACGCGCGTTGCCACCCCCCACTTCTCGCTCTAGTTTAATCCAAATGCGTGACAGTGGAGCCCGTGGAAAGTGGAAGGTGACGGGACTCCGGGGAACAACCACATCTTATTATATATTTATCTCAATCATGATCCATTGATGCTACCGCCCACCACCCTTAATAATACTGCTACTACTGTTGCTACCCCAAGGGGTAGTCTAATTCAATTCTCATAAATAATGTTTTTGAAAGTTATATATGGTAGAGATAACTTAAGTAGAGTATTCCAATCCTGATTTCTCCTAATTTGCAAAAATGGGTGCCACCACCAAATCTACATGATGTTGTTATTTTTTTTGTCACAACTAAACATAATCAAAGTAAGATTGAGCAGCCTCGCAATTCTATTTACCATCCAAATACTGTGTTGGTATGATGCAAAATGTTTCATTGATCTTTTATGAATCATCCTAATCCTCTCTCACCATATTAGATAAGGTGCCAATGCTATTGTTTTTTGTCACAACTAAACATAATCAAAGTAAGATTGAACAGCCTTACAATTCTATTTACCATCCAAATATAGTATTGGTGTAATGCAAAATGATTCATCGATCTTTTATGAATCATCCTAATCCTCTCTCACCATATTAGATAAGGTGCCTTTTCCAAATCTACATGACGCTGTTATTTCGTATCACAGCTAAACATGATCAAAATAAAATTTAACAGCTTTGCAATTCTATTTACCATCCGAATGTGATGCGAAATGATTCATCGATCTCGTGTGAATCACCCCAATCCTCTCTCACCATATTAGATGAGGAACAGAATTTGAAGATGGTAGCATTGCACAACGTTACTTTGATAAAGATAAAAAGAGTTGATTTCCACTATTATATTCTGCGGTAGATTTATTTAAAAATGACATAATATCTATTATAATAAATAACAACAAAACCATTGGGCTAACCTGCTATTGCAAGACTATCAGTGGGCAGCCGAGACGGCTCGCCACCCCCCGACGAGAGAAGCGGAGACGTCCCGATGCACGTGGGCACTCAGCCCCCCACGGCGCGGTACCTGCCCCCACGAGCCTCCACACGTGCATGAACATGCGTGCCCATCTGCTATACACGTGTGGAGCATGAGCTCCATGCAAAGCTGGTAGGGGTGCGTACTAGGCTTCGCACAATACGATTTCCTGAGTTATTGAACCGACCCACCTCCCGGACGTGGGTCCCACCTATCAAGGGTAGCTGGCATGGGCTATCGAATGGGCCCCATCTTCTGCCATATTATCCGCGACTGATTTGGTTATCTGGCCTACCTATTGCGCTTCTCGAGCCATTCAGAGAAGCCAACAGTGCGGCAGATTGAAACTTATGCTGCTCATCAATTCGGAAGTTTTATATGAGAGAACCATACTTTCTGTTTTAGCTCCATTGCAGTGCATTTTATTGTCGGGCTCTTTAGACTGTATTTATACTCGTTATGTATGAGTCGCTGATGTACATAGGAAAAAAAATTCAATCATTGAAACTCGAAGAAAACTATATAACAAGTTCCAATATATAATGTACAACATGATGCTAAGTTTTTAGAGCATCTACAGGCATATCTAACGTAGGATCAGGGTTGCATGTTTCACACAAGAGAAAGATTCATCTTCTTTCTTTAATTTACGCAAATCATAGAACTCAAAGCACTACAAACTCCTTCTTTAATCCATTTGTATAAGAAAGATGAATCCTTTTTGGCGAAAGAGACACCCTGACTCTCGAGCATATACATTTAGATCAATTTTTGTCGTGCTGGGTGCTTGTAAGCCTTGTGCGAGACATGCATCACTAGCAGCACGTTCATGCGCAAGCGTGCATTATATTGCACTGTTGGAGTTAGCCTGTCATGACAGAGATATATGGCAAGACCTTCTTCAAAGCAATTAATACAGTCAATTAAATGTCCCTGACCTACCTCATTCCATGAACTCGTTGAAGATATGTCTCCGGAAACTAGCTGGCCTGAAGTGAAAGATATGGCCATATATGGGAGCTTATATGCTCCACACAATCTGAAAGATAACAGATGACAAAGATAGCATTTCATACAAACGTAAGGTTATTTACCCAGGTTTTGACTGATTATTCCTACCAGGATAGCTTGTCATAACATGAATGCAAATAGTACATACTGGCAGCTGGTCAGTCATTTACCTAGAACAAGGTGAGATCCTCCATCGCCATCCATGAATGGATACATACCCGTGATCAAATTGTAGAGTGATTTCATAATATCCAAATTTCAACTTCTCAATAGTCCTTAAATTTCTTTTCATCGATCCTTTGTCTCCTCTTCTCAACCAGAAGTAGTATTACCAATTATATAACAGTTCGACTGTATTAACTCATCTTGCATTTAATCTTTGGGTAGTATAACCGAACACCAAATAACCAACTGCTAATATATGCAAGTTAACAATCTATCCTTGTTCTTCCTGGATGAATGATAGATATATATATGTACTGACAATATATAAAAGACAATGTTATTCACGACGTTCTTGTCCATTGTTAGAAAAGAAAAGAAAAGAAAAGAAAAGTTTCAGAAATGATTAAAGAAAAAAAGCAAGCAATTATTACTTCAGTCAACAAGCTGCAGAATAATTTAGCTGAATGTTTGAAAGCACGTACACAGTTCTTCCCCTAATTTATTTTTTTTTCAATTTTTGTGCAGCACCACAAACATGCGGAATACAATACATGAAGTACTCGAAAAGGACTGAAATATACATTGCTTCCATTAGAAAAAGGCAAAGATCCAAGATTGCCTGGAAACAGTATTTTACGTGAAGAAGACGCTGAAGGGAAGGCCGGGGAAAACCCCCTGCTGTCATGAGGCCCATGTTGCCTCCCCCACTGGGAACTCCGAAAGCTATGGATGGGTGTATGCTGACCTTACCGTGAGTAGATTAATGTAGTCATCTTTCTGCATCTTGTGCTCACGTTCAAATTGAAAAGTAGAAAAGAACAATCATATATACATTAGTATCAAGAGTACTATAAAAAGTAACTAGTAGCTTATCAAGATGAGTTCCTGGTTCATTCAACTTGCTCTTGTTTGAGGCTTACAAATACTTGACTCTTTCGTTCATCGAACATTTTCTTAGGTTATCTAAAGCCAAAACACGAATGCCTAACAATGATTCTTTGACCATTCGGGGAGGTTAAAACTTACTACTTGTAATGGTGTTATCAATTAGTTCAACTTGTAGAAAGAAGAGCTAACCCCGATTGTTATTTGCCGATGCTAGGAAGAAGTGTTGGTAAGTTGTCTACAATGCCAAAATTTACGATGCAGACGTCGTAGGTTGGAGACAGAGATAAAGAAGATGAGGCAGAGCTAACAAATAGAGATACAATTTCTGAGGGTTCATATTGACCAGTTTAAATCGTTATTCCAGAAGTTTGTTCCTCCTCAAGTAAATAACTATATCTATTTAAATATTTTACATAATTATTATATATATTTTTGTATGAGCTTAATAAATTATAATATCTTATAATTTTTGTATTTTTAACTTCTAAAGTTTCTATCTTTTTTTATAGATTTATAATACTTCCAGCAATGGACCACTGATAGCCCTTAGACTTTTTTTTAGGAGTTTTATATGTTTATATTTTTAAATTTTTTGAAACACATCAAGTTGCAATAGACATTCAATCATATTTGACAGCGTAAATGTAATCATATAAATATTTGCTATTTTGACATATGATACACGTGTTATTATATGACTTCTGATATATATGTGTTTGGTATATATATATATATATATATATATATATATATATATATATATATATATATATATATATATATATATATATATATATGTATGTATACAGATTTTTTTAATTTTTTAAAATAAATTTTAAAAAATAGTTTATACTTACAATGTTACAAAGCATTGCCAAGTTAACGATACTTTAAAGTGTCATTACAAGATACACAAACGATGCAAATAAGCATCATCAATTGATAATTAGTGATGCTAATTTGCATTGTTAATTAGCAACGCAAATAATTGTTGTTAATTAGAGACGCTTTAGTGCTGGTGCTCTTCGTCGATTAACGACGCATAAAAACGTCGTTTTTCTCAGCTCATGATGCGAACTAAAAGCGTCATAAAATTATTTTCTCATGGTCATACTGCTGATGCTTTTGCAATGCTTTAGAAAATACCAGAGTTCGGTCACGCAGCACTTTTTTGTATCGACTGATGATTTAAAAAATATCAGCAATGCCAGAAGTTCTTGTAGTGTTACCATCCTATAGAATGGAATAGCGTATCAACTGTCTATAAATTTAAACCAGCAAGCTAATACTTTTTAAGTATTTTATTTAATTTTTCTCGATGTTTATAGACGTATTTTTCCAGCTCATGCTGTAACAACCCAGGACCTCACCCAAAATGACTAGCTGGAAGGTATTATTTGGGTTCCTTGATCCTGTATAAGTACCCAAGATCTACCCAGCGAATAATCGATGTGGGACTAAACACACGCCCGCACGGGTCCTCACACATGCCATCATGCCTTTCGATCCGTTCTAGTATGAATGATTTTAAGCTTCTCAACTGAAAAAGAAGGGGAGGAGCCAAGCATAATAAGGAGCTCATCATGGTTACGTAGATTTGCATCATTATAATGTCTTGAGAGAAACACATGCGAGCAAAATCCTTGAAGGGGATCTGACGGAATCTCTATATTCTATGGTCTAAAGAAGCACTCTATGGCTTTCCCCATGGCTTCTTTTGTTCATGCTGCACATCAACACATAATACCATCACCCAATGTATTATTGTTAGCCATCCAGTGGGGGCTCAATAAATTGTCCCAAAATGGCCTATATGTCCCCTTTCTCACATGGATAATGGAGGGCTCAGAGCACCAACAGGCTTCTCAGGGTCCACAACATTATGGCACTATTTTGAAATAGCAGATCTTTAGCTACTCATTATTCAGTGGCCTCCCATGGTGCCATCTTTTTATACAACTATTCCCAAAGATGTCTCAAGAAAGTAGAAACTGTTTCAATTGCAAGCCACCTACTTTCCTAAAAGCCCTCAATTATAGAGCTATAGTCATCATAAGCATCAAGATTTCTATCTGCAAGACCAGCTTCTGCAATGCTCTTGTTACCACCTCTAATTGGTATTTCATTTTCTTCACAGCATTTTTCTCCTCAAAGAAATCAAAAATTTGGGGGCTGCTACGCGGGGGTAGGCTTGTCCCTTCCTCCCTCCTACCCCTTTTTTTAAGCAAAAAAAAAAAAAAAAAAAAGAAATCAAAAATTTCTCTCTCAAAAATTTACTCTCAACTTTTATGGAGATAAGTTTATTTTTGACCAACAAAAGAAATTTTAGCCCATTCTTTGCCAAGGACTTAACTGAAGTAACCCATATCCATCTCGGAGAGTAAATCTGGAGGGGTTATTTTAACTGCTCTTATGCAATGAAATACAGAGATCCATCTCTGTTTCGGAATCCATGTCACTTTTTTGGTGCACAAAAACCCCACTTTACTGCTTAATATCCGCATGCATGCAGCTGCAGCATGAAAGGCAAGTGGTGATTAAACAACTCCAGAGGCACTTACTTTAAAGCGATCCACCCATTCTAATATTATGACAAATCTCCTTGAATGCATCTCCATTCTTTGCATAATGAACTGCAGATTTGCTTAGATTTTTTAACATTAGTTAAATATTCAAGATGCCAGGAAGTTCTAAACAGCACACAACCATGCACGAGAAGATGGAGTAGAGCTTGCTCTAATTAGAAAACCGTGTATAATAAGCTTTGGAATCACGCTACATGTAAGAAATTGCGTAAGATGACAAAAGTAATGAGAGAACATTTGACCCGTTAAAAGGCTGAATAAAGATGAGCCAGCCATGAGTGGGAGCAGATTAGCTGTTCTGCATCAAATGGAAAAGCAGTGCATAAGTTCTAAGCTTTGCATCCCCACCTGCTGGCCAAGATGATGCCCTCCCTTTGTGGACCATGGCAGTCTTGCTGCTGGTTTCCCTACAGAGTTCTGAAACATATCCTCCTTGATGCTTTCTGGGATTTGGATTGAAGTAGTTGGAGTTTAGACAAAGCTAGGAGCTTGTTCTCTGATGGAAAGGAAACATACGGGAAAGAGTAGTCAAATGGCAAGAGGAGCGCTTCATATAGAAGGATGTTTAGCAGAGCACTCGTAAATGAGTTGAAGCTTCTAAGCAATTTTGTAGCACAAACACTAGGTATAAATTCGAATTGACTTTATAAGAATTAATTATAGCTTTCTTAACGAGAATGGAAGACGCATACATATCTTAAGCATCCGATCGATCTATATTAAGAGGTATGCTTCGAACCACAAACACAAGGAGGATTTCAGAAATTTGGTCATGGAAGAGCATTCAATTATTTCTAAACATGGAATTGGAATTTGAAGAAAAATCACTTTTTATGTACAATACATGATAACTATAAGCGACGTATGAAAAAGGAAAAAGAACAAAAACATGGGTTTTTATAGTCGATATAATACATTCACCGATGACGCTACAGGAAAATTTTTTCTCATACCACTGAAATGGTGAGAAATGATGGCTGAAACGCAGATATGGGAGGCTTAATTGATTCCATTGCCTCCCTTCTCTGAAAAGAATTCTGCCATTGTTATTCCACCCCCTCTTTAATCCTTCTCCTCTTTGCCTTCCTTCAGGCTCATATCGACCACCCCAAAACTCCCATCAACCGAAGCTGGAGGAGCCGAGTTTGAGGAATCCACTGTTGAGCCAGCTTGAATCTCCTTGAACATCGCCATCACTTTTAGCATCGTGGGGCGCCGTAATGGCCTGTCATCCAAGCAGACACAGGCAATCTTAAGGTGCTCTAAGAGCTCCAGCTCCAGATTAGGGTCCTCCTTCAGCAGTTCTGGATCGAAGACATCGCTGATTCGAAGCTTGGAGTGCTGCTTCACCCACCCGACCAAGTTATTATCCCCAAAGTCTGATGAGTCTGTTGGCTGCCTCCCTGTGAGCAGCTCAAGCAAGACCACACCATAGCTATATACATCCCCTTTGGTGGTGCACCGGAAGCTCTGGTAGTACTCCGGTGGGACGTAACCCGGTGTGCCTGCAAGTGTGGAGACGCTCAAATGTGTGTCCATTGCGCTCATAAGCCTCGCCATTCCGAAATCCGACACCCTGGCTTCAAAGTTCTCGTCAAGAAGGACGTTGCTCGACTTCATATCTCTGTGAATTATGTGGGGAATGCAGCTGTGGTGGAGGAATGCCAGACCTCTCGCTGCCCCGACCGCAATCTTTCTTCTCGCCGCCCAATTTAGCTTGATCCCGGCCTTCTTCCGGTCGTGCAAGACGTCCTCCAGACTTCCATACTTCATGTATTCATAGACCAAAAGCCGCTCTTCTCCAACCTTGCAGTAGCCCAGTAAAGGAACCAGGTTGCGGTGCTTGATCTTTCCAATGGTCTCCATCTCGGCCATGAACTCCCGGTCGCCTTGCCCGCTGACATGAATCAGCTTCTTGATGGCAACAACGCTGCCATCCTTAAGCTGGGCTTTGTAGACATCCCCAAATCCACCGGAGCCAATCAGGCTGTCGTCGTGGAAGCCGTTGGTCGCCTCAAGGAGATCGGCGAACGTGAGCTTGCGAAGAGGCTTCTCGAATGTGGCAAGGTTGATGCTCAGGGCCTCCGTGGCTGTCAGCTTCCAGTTGGAGTTGGCAGGGCCAGATTGAGATCGGCTGTCACTGATGTAGAAATCGAGCGAGCTGTTGCCGTTTTCTTTCTTCCTCCTCTTCCTCTTCCTGGTCTCCACCGCAATGATGATCGCACCAAAAATGCAGAAAAGGGAGAAGAGCAATCCCATTGCGACGCTCCCAGCGAGGGAGCCCCGCCCACCGCGAGGCCTCTGATGCTGGCTGCTCGCAGTGCCATTAGCACTCTGTCCACAAGATGGGAGAGGGAAGCCGCAGAGGCCGGAGTTGTTCTCATACCGGTACCGCGGGAAGGTGGCCAGCTGCCCCAGCACAGGGATGGTCCCATTGAGCTTGTTATTGGAGAGGTCGATCTCGGACAGCATGGAGAGGCCGGAGAAGGAAGACGGGATCGGACCTTCGAGGGCATTATGAGAAAGATCCAGGACACCAACAAAGCGCAGGTTGCCCAGGTCCGATGGGATCGGTCCGGAGAGCATATTGTGGCCCAGGTTCAAGATCATGAGGTAGTACATGCTCCCGAGCTCCCTCGGGATGACGCCGACCAGCTGGTTGTTAGAGAGATCGAGGAAGATCATCGAGCCATTGTTGTTGAAAGTGTACTGAGTGCTCCCCATGTAAACCCGGGTGAAGTTGCAGAACCGCCGGCTCGGCAGCCGGTTCAGATCCTCCGGCCGTATTCCGGCGAACTCCAGCAGGTTCCCGGACCCGCGGCACTCGCTGCTCCCGTCGTTCCTCAGGTACACGTACCGCTTCCCGGTGACCAAGCCGACGGCGATGTTGCCCGACTGCCTGGCGAGGGCCGGCGGGATGGTCCCGTTGAGCTGGTTGTTGTTGAGGTCCAACCAAATCAAGCTCTTGCAGTCCCCGAGCTCCGGCGGGATCGGGCCGGAGAAAGAATTGTTCCCGAGCTTGAGGATGGCGAGGCTGCCGAGCCGGCCGATCCAGGAGGGGATCGGGCCGCTCAGGTGGTTGCTCGACAGCGAGATCCAGTTCAAATCCGTGCAGTTGCTGAGGCCGGCCGGGATGGATCCTGTCAACCCATTATTGTCGAGGATGAGGTTCTCCAGGCTCCGGATGTTGGACAGCTGAGGCGGGATCTCGCCCTCGAGCAGATTCTGCCACATGATGAGATCGCGGAGCGAAGACAGAGAGCCCAGAGTGGCGGGAATGAATCCGCTGAGGTAATTGAAGCTGAGGTCCAGCGACACCAATTTGGAGCAGTTGCTGAGGGACTCCGGAATGCGACCGGTGAACTGGTTGTTCTGAAGGTAGAGCTCTTTCAAGCTACTTTCCTGGCTTTGGCAGAGAGCCGTGGGGATCGACCCGGAGAAGCCATTGGAGCTGAGGTCGAGCAGCTCGAGCATCGAGAGCTTCGAGACCGCGTCCGGGAGGGGCCCAGAGAAGTTGTTGAACGAGAGCTCGAGAATCTCGAGTTTCGGCATCGAAGAGACTAGGGTCTTGAAGGGGAACTCGCCGGAGAAGTTGTTGCTGGAGAGGGAAAGGGAGGCCAAGGAAGAGCACGAAGAGAGGTCGGAGGGAAGAGGGCCGGTGAAGTGGTTGGCAGAGAGGTTCAGGTAGCGCAAACTCCGGCACCCGCCGAAGACTCCCGCCCCTATCACGCCGGCGAGCTGGTTCGCCGACAGGTCCAGGTGTTGAAGACCGGAGCAGTCGGTCATCGCCGGGATCCTGCCGGTGAGCCGGTTTCCGGTCAAGTCCAGCCGCCGGACGAGGCCGAGGCTGGAGAGCAACCACCGTAAGTCGGCCTCACCGGAGATCTTGTTGTATGAGAGGTCGAGGACCTCCACCGAGAACCCACCGGAAGGGCTTTTCCCGGCGGGAGGGATCCCAAAGGAGTTGCCGGAGAGATTGAGGGATCTCAGCCCCGAGCAGGCAGCGGCGAGGTTAAAAACATCAACCACCGCCCCCCTGAGGCCATTACCCGCGAGGTCCAGCACGGCGAGTTGGCTGCCACACCGGGACGCCGCCGCCGAGATATTTCCAGTGAGGTTAACGGAGCGGAGGGACAGACTCTCGAGACTCCCGAGGGTCAAGAGATAAGAGGAAACGGAGCGGAAGTCGACGCTGAGGACGAGGCTCTGGAGGGCGACGCCGGCTACGCGACCAGCCTTGCAGTTGACGCCGGCGAATGAGCAAGGGGTCTGGCTCGGGTCCCAGTTTTGGAGGACCTGAGGATTGGGGAGCGATCTCTTGAAGGACATCAGAAGCTCCAAGTCCCCGGCCTCGCTCGATCCAAGCCCTAAGAAGAGTAGTAATAGTAGAAGCAGAAGAGGGAGGAACTCCATGGATGCGCCGTCGAGGTCTCCTTCTCTTTCACTCATGGCGGTAGCAAGGGTTTCTAGAGTTTGAGTTCCGTCATTAGAGAGGCTCGGGGTGGCGAGGGGAGTCAAAAGGTTAGGGGCGGGGAGGAGGACCGGTTATTTATCGAGGAAGAACGGAGGAGGAACAGGCCGGACAGGGTTGTGGTGGGGCCCACAGGCCATGTGCCCAGCTAATTACCGCTTTTTAAACTTAATTACTTAACTATTAGGATAACTTAGTTTTATTCCCACGTTCGGATCTTTGACGGGAGTCCGCCGATCGGACGGCATCGATGGAGGGGAATCTGGCCGAGATTCGCAACGTGGAGAGCGCTCTGCTCGAGGTGGAGTCACGTGGTTCCGAACCTCCCGTTTACGGTTCCCTGTACCGGAAATACCCCTAGATATTGGGATTATTTTATATTTATAGAGGGGACTAGGGGCAATTTGGATGGTATTTTGGTCATTTTACGAGGGACAGGGATGGCCGCAGGCTCCAGGCGGTGGCTTCGTGTCTACGGAAAGGGTTTTGGCTTCTTCGCGTAAGATCCGACCCAACGCTCGAGGTCCAGATCCTACGGTATTTCGATTTAGATGACAGACATGCCCTCGGTCTGCTGCATAAACTTCGTACTTGGTCATAGTCGCTCTCGTTTCCGATGCCGGAGCTGCTTCCTCTGGAGGAGGGCATTTTGGTCATCTGGAGTAATTCCACTGTAAAAAAAAAAATACAGTGGACATTTATGTTTTTATTACTTTTTTTTACCCTGCGTGAAATCGAACGCGTAGGTGAAGTCTGCCTCGGTCTAAGACATGTAATGAGCTGTCAGCATCATACGAGATCTCGGGGAGTCGGTGGAGAATCGATCTCGGTCGTCTATTTACCTGACGATCAAAACCGTTCAATTGTCGATCTTGTGCATGATGGACGGTGATATTTGGGTCATAGCGGAAGAGGTAGCAGGAAAAGGAGGCAAAGCGGAGGATTTAAAAAAAATCCAAAAAATGATTCATAGCGTGAAAAGGACGAAGCGCAGAGCTAAGTATACTGCCCCAATACGCTCCCCAGGGTTTTAAAAGAAGCCACTCCTTGGTAAATTTTTGGGCGATATTTGTTTATAGAAATTATAGGCGAAAGCATTTCTGTTGGGGGAAACCGAACGGGGGCGACATAGTAGCCTACGGCAAGTTGCGGCCACACACCCGTGCAATAAATGTAGATGGACCACGAGATGGCGTGGTAGGCCCCACTTGTCTCACGCTCCAGGCCTAACATACCGAACGAAGAGACGCAGGAATTGGACCACGAGAGTAAATCCAAACCCCAGAAATCGGCGGAGGGTTAGAAAACCATGGAATGGGGCGAGATTACCGGTGCCTCAATATTCAGTCTTTTCAATGTCTAAACGGGCACGGCGAGACTCAAGAGAGATTGATAAGGGGGAAGTGGGACCCAGAGCCGGGACGGACACGTGCGGCTGTCTGCTGACCGTGACGTGGCGCACGTAGTGCGGGCCCCACGCGGGGTTTGACCAATCGGCAGCGATCTCTGCCGTCCGATGGATGAAGGGGAGGGCCCACCGATCTAAGGGATCGATTGGGAGAGGTACACTTGGGTTTGTATGCGTATCTACGGAAGGGGTCGAGAAGGGCCGTTAGATCGACGGCGCATCTAACTTTAGATTTACCGGCTCCTTTTCGGCTTCCCCGGAGAACGCACGTGAGAGGCCGATGGTAGGCAATAATGGGGAGGAGAAGACAAAATAGAGTGGGGAAGAGACCCACCCTTTCAATGATGATGGTGAGGTGTGTTGTCTGAGAGAGCGAGATATATCATATATGAGAGAGAGAGAGAGAGAGTGAGTGTGTAAAGGGATTTGGGTTGGAGAGGGATTGCACACTTGAGTGTCTTTTGAGGGATGTGGGACTACTTGCCCTGTTTTTCTCCTGGTTCTTATCATGTACAAAAGAGTGTAGATGAACAGTGGACACACGTAGGAAGCAACTATTCCTTTGGATGCATCCCTGGTGAGTAATACCAATCATGGTATTCGCTATCAGTGGTGAAATCAAGGAGAAAAATCAGACATCAACAATATTTTTTTTTTTTGATTGGGATGATTTTTTTTTCCAATATACTAACATTTTTAATACATGGATAGAAAAAAATTTAAAAATAGTCTTCCTGCTCATAACATTTTTTTTGCCTTTGTGACTTGGACTGTCTTATTCTATCCCACCCATTGAAACGTAACAGTTGTTCATTTTGTTTTTATTGAATATAATAAATCACTTATAAATGATATTTTTGTGATAAGAGAAAGAAAGAGGGCTTGTTTAGAATGAAAATTTTAGAAGGAAAGAGCATGTTTAATCCCTACATATTCTCCTCTCTCACGTTTTATGATTAGAGATGTTGGGAACCACATTTTTAGTAGAACCTGGCTATGTTTTGGAATTACATGCTGGGGCCATTTTTTATTTAATGAAAACTAGTTCTTATTTTATATTCTCTTTTCTCTTCCTACCCTCTTTCCCATCCATGTCTTCTTCATCACCTATTACGAAAGTGACGTGTGTCACACAAGTCATTGAGGTGTGGGTGCATTTTTTTCCTAAAAATGTATTCTAAATCGGTTGTGTATCCTCGAATCCTAAATCCTGGAGGCCTTGACCACCGGTATAGCTCAAAAAAAAGAAGAAAAAAAAAAAGGCTCAACCATCAGAACACAACTTAAAGCACATAAAGTTGTTAAATTAAGTATATTATAATAAATTTTGTTATTCTAAGCAAGTTATGGTATCTTGATAGCCTATACTTCTTTTTTTACAGAAAAGTAATCAATAAATGAAACAAAAAGAAATATACTTCAATTTATTCATTTGATATTTTTGAAGCTTTACTGTATAGATTGTTCTATAATTTTACATTAGTATATAATTCTTTGTAATTTTTTAAAATTTGACGATTCATAATTATTTTTTATTTATATTACAGCTAAAGATTGGTGTAAAATATATATCAGTATAATTTAATGAATAGTATCAACTAATCAAGAACCTATCGATGCGCGTTTATATTGTTTTCTTGTATTATATCTAGATTTTGACCTAACCCTAAATATTTTTATTCGGGTCAAGTTGATTATTTAATTATATCTCTATAACTAGAAATATAATAGATGATAAAAAGCATGAAATTTTCAAATAAAATTAAACGAATGATGACCGAAACATGAATTTTCAATCAAAAAGTTAATAATCATTCTAAAGCTACCGAATACAAATTCCAATTTCAAAAATACATATTGATGCATTCGAGAACATCATAAATAAGAATCCAAGAGGAAGGCGTTCTTTTCTTTTCTAGAAAAGTTTTTTTGGAAAAAGAATGAATTTTATCCATTAGACAAATTGTTGTCTAATTTTTTATATTATGATCTTTGGCCATCAAATTTTTGATGATTGAAATTAAAGATGGACTTACTTTAATATTGACGATGCATCTTAGAAATAAAAAGAAAAAGAACCTACATTGTGCATATATATTGTCTTCAATTTGGTGGATTGAAATACCTAGTTTAGTTGGATGAAGTTCTTTAGTATATTAGCCCTTAGGAATCTCTCTCTTCAAGCTCGATCTAGCTCAAACAATAGAAGTTAGCCCTCAGAGCCATCAATGATCCTTTCATTTTTTTTATTTTTTATTTTTTGGTGAAAGATAGGAGGGGGAGGGGAGCGATCAGTCCACCCGCGTAGCAGCCCTCATTGGGCCCCTCTTCCACCAAAAAATATTCGATACAAGTCGCAGGTTTCGCGTGCCTTCTCCGACCCGTGGGCTCACCCCACTGGGCTCATCGCCTTCATGTGTGGGTACGTCACTCTAACGCCATCTTGGTACAAGTGGAAGGAAAGCATGACCGCCAACGAGCTAGTCGGGCGTAGGGCATCCGATCCCCTAATTTAATCGACGCTCGCGCGTTTCAAACTCGGATAACTCAAGTGGAATTATCGTCCCCTTACCACCAGACTACTATCTTGGTGGCATCCTTTTCATGTTTCATTTCCGGCTTTCACGCTAGGGAGGGACTATCCTTGTATTATTATTCTCTGCAACAATATGAGCCTCCATTCAAAGTTCCAATCAAATGAAGCACGGTCTGGCATTGTTGAGCTACCAATCATGGCCTGCAGACAGTGCGGGCTGGACCTCACGTCACATGGTGTTAATGGCGCAGCAGTCGCCGGTGGTGAGGTGTGGGGCTGCTGTTTTTCGGTTGGTTGTCTCCAAGTGAGACGAGACCTGCAGAGAAATCAAAGGGAGAGGCACGGCATGGCCACTGATAAGGACCGTCAAACTGCGAACTAGGTCCCCGCGCCCCTCGTGCTGGCCCCCTGGCGAACAGGTTTTCAAAACGGAATACGTGGCCTAAGGCCTAACTCTTTCCTGCTGTGCTCCGGCTTTCCGATGAGCCAAAGGACTGGAGACGAATGGCCGGTTGTTTCTGATGTGGACCGCCCTTTGCTCAAGACTCTCTCTCGTAGAAAGTCTATCGGCTTCTTTGACCCTAATCGCCATGCTTAACGTAAGGGCAAGCGATTTTTCTCACCTCTCGCTGTCACAGCCAGCGTTATCTGCGGGCTGCTGTTTAAGCCGAAACTAACGATTCATTTGGTTGGTGGGTTTAAGAAAAAAAAGCCGAAACTAAATATTTGACTGATAGTAATAAAATTCTCGCATTTTATTAGGAAAAAATACTCATAAGCAACGGAATAAAATCTTTCCATCTATGAAAATCATAATCATAACAGACATGATTAATCAAATATGTACAAACCACTTCTTTCAAACATCAAATATTCAAGCATCGACTTTTTACAAAAATTATTTCAATTAAAAAAAATTCTTCCTATAAATCAAATGAGACCTAGTTTGAAAATAAAAAAGAGAGCACATCTTTATCTTCATTCTTTCCTCCGCGTTTGCTTGTGACGAGAATGAACCTGCATACAAAAAACTCGTCCGAAGAGTTCCATTTGAATCACGTGGTTTTCTGAAAAAAGATGTCGCATTTTGCATGCAACAGGCACCAAACCAACCTGCAAGGCTACAACAGAGAAACAGAGAAAAATGGCCGAAATGCTGCCAATCCGATCGGCGACAAAAGGGATATGATTAACATCCACACATCATTCTATCATGATTAGAGCCATGGCCCAAATTGAACACAATACGGTCTATGTGAATTGAAGTATGGACCTCCACCACCTTTACCACACCCATTAAGGATATAAATGTAACCAGACTGATGCAATTTTATACGCAACACAAAGTTCAGGTAAATTACTTCAAACCTGCAAGATTCCTACTCTAGCACCAGAGAAAACAAGTGGTCAAAATGCCAAGTGAATTATTATATGATATAATAAGAGAGTTCCAACATATATTTTATTTATATAAATGTAATTAAGAGCAGAGTTCCAAAAGTGCACAGACAACTTATATCGACCACTAGACAAGCATATGAAACCTAAAGCGGTTCAACAAAAGAAACGACCAAGAGAAACACCCTTGGGATTAACATACGACTACAACAACTTAAACCTCCAGGGCCCAACCTGAGAAACATATATTCCGCCTCTTCTTACCCTCTCTCACATCTACCCAACACGGAGTTGCAGATCAGAGAACACAATGCTGGATTAGCGAGGCTATTGAACTGGATACGGCGATATCATGTTGTATGGGGGCAGCCCTAGGAACAGCCCGTCATCAGTAAGATTCATGAGTCGGGCTGTCAGAATGCATATCCATGGATGAGTCGTTAGAGCTGGGACAATTGGGCTCCCGGCTTTGACTCTGAGTGTTCGCTTCATGGTTCCTAGCTCCATTTCCGGTGGGAAGACAACCACTTGCATAATATCCACTTCCCTGAGCCAGATGGTAGGGTTGAAGACTCCTACGAACGGGGCTGGAAAGAGCATTCGAGAAAACTGAATTTTTTGCCTGATCAGAGTGACTAGGCCGTGGAGCAAGTCCAATTGCTCCCTGCGCAAAAAAACCAGATGGCGGTTGCGAGTTCAAGTTCGTAAAATGCATTGCAGTTTGGAGATGTGGATGTTGGTGTTGAAATTGCAATCTTGGAGAAACTATTGCATCCTCTCCTCCATAATCCATCTCATTCTGCAAAAACAAACTTTAAGTTCCCTAGTAGTTGCCATATATAAATTCACCATCACCAACAAGACCTGTTTAGTGACATGGTAACTGCATATTGTAAAAGCATATGTAGAACATATGATACAGAACAAATCATGCAAGAAAAAAAAAAAGAATGTGCTAACTTCCATTCTTTTCTGCAGCAAGTTGCACATGCATTATTACCACTTTCAAACTCAAGATTAATTACAACGGAAATAACAAATCATATAAATTAAAAGAATGAACTTCCAAACAGGGATGATGAATATAGAAATGTGGAATCCTGACATGGCCTAAAGTGGCCTATAGTTTTGCAACAAGGTTACTAGGTTCATAATAATGATACCTGATTTTCAAACAGTAGGTACCGCATTTAGTTGAAGAATTTAAGATGCATCCAAGCAAAAGGAGAGGAAAAAAAGGGGAAAAAGGGATGTGTCATTTTGTTGGAAAACTAGATACGCATCTAAGCAAAATGAGGGAAATAAAAACCCAAAAAAGTAACAAATAAAAGCATCATATCTTTAGCACAATATGTGGTATGTATCCATGAATCAAAAACATGTTCTCAAAGACGAAAATCAGAAAAATATAGCCAGATAATAATAACAAGGTCAGATGATAATCATTGTGATAAAACCTGGATATATGTAAGTATATCATCTATGTTCACCCTTGACCCTTCCTCATGCTGTCTCAAGATCCATTGGTAGACCTTCTCCTGCATAAATCCAAAACCAACAACGAGCTTGGTAAGCACAAAAGAAGACATATTACACAAATTAACAACACAACGCAATTTATAAGAGAGCATCAGAAGACCTAAGCTACTCAGAATATATCACAATCACAAAATTAGAAGTCTTCTATACAGCATCCCTGCTGACTTGTTATAATCAACTAGTCCCCTGAAAGACAAAGTATATCTATTGAAAAGTGATTATGTAACTGCAAATGCAATCATTCAAGTCATTTGATGGAAAAAGAGGTCGGACATAGTTTCTCTCAGTAACAGAATATTTATAAAGCTCAATAATGGACTCAGCAGACACCTGGAAAACATGTGTATTTATGATGGGTGATTACATTTGGAGTTTGCCAAGGAGGAATAAAAAATCATAGATTAATATGTAATTGCAAAGAAACCCTAAATTGATTGCAAAGGAAGCATGTAATCAAAAGAGCATCCTAGCCAAATAATGACGGCATGTGAAGTGTAATCTTAATATGCTTTGTATGCCTATAGAAAAGAGATCGCTAGCAACCTAAGCAACATTAATTACCATAGCGAAGTCAAAAGCAGCATCAAAGGGACCTGCAAGTCAGCAAAGAAGTGGACAAAGACAAATCACCTCAATTAAGGGAATCGACCATCACAACAAAGTCAATAACAGACTAGCTGCCAATGTATTATTAATCTAATCAGCATATAGACAGGCATAAACTAAAGCTGAAAGGATGAGAGGAGGTGCTCAGCTGATGATGCTAAGAAGACAGTGGAAGATGATAGGAGTATAGCATCGCGAGGAGATTTTGTGATAGTGCACCAATTTGACAGACCACGTGAATGACATGAGAAAAAAAAAATCAAGGTCCAGCAGAGGTTCACCATCGCATGGCCTATGCTTCTTGTAACATTTGAAAAATATAACAGTCACAAGTGTCTGTCATTTCAAAACACAAGAATGGCTTTATTAGTGCATTTCCACTCATCTCCAATGATAATCACAACATCAATGGAGAGAGGTAGAGTGTTACGTCTGTGGTTGAAGGAGCTTAATTGAGACCATAAATAGTCCATGAAGATGGCAAATATGATAAGGATTAAAAAGTTCAACAGCAAAAAGTTTGCGAAGAAAGGTATTCTTCACATATAACTAATACAATGGCTGTTCAGAACTGCAAGAAATTGTGATTGATAATAGTACATTCTCATCCTAGTTATAGGATCAAAACTTACTAAGCATGAACTTGTGAATCACATATTGTTCGATTGAACTACTAAAGCAAGTTTCAATTTTGTAATTCCACTTGCAGGAGATGGAATATTAACAAGGGAGTCAAAATTCCACACCTAGATTAGCTAAAGTGCAGACAAACTGTCGGACACAACCTCCTAAAACTGAGAAATCTTGGCAACCTCACAAACAACATATAACTAATGTTGACCAAGGATAGCTGCAAGAAAGAAATGGTGGCTTCCAGAATTTGGTACTGGCATACATGGGTCATCACAATGGTTCACAATTTGAAATAGGATGCTGATACTCAAATGGAGACACCAGCAAGGGGAGCTCCCCTAGTTTTAAAGATGTGTCAGGTGCAATATTATAGGAAGAACCTCCATAAATGTGGTGGCATGAACCATCCAAGTGTAAACATTGGTAATGGGAGCCAAGAAAGGCATAAAGAGGATAGGAAGTCATATTATCAAAAGAATCTGGTTAAGTAAGATGGTTGCATATAGGAGGAGAGAAAGAACACCATAAATTCAGAGGGTAGATATTCAAAGATGTGTATAATCAGCATAGATATGATTTACGTAAATGCACTCATACATCTCCATATATACCAAACTAGAATCCTAACAGAAAGATTTGGACACTTAGGCTTAACTCTATTAATGCATACCCATTACTAGGTCATTTAGTTTGAATACCCGCACTATTAGGCATGAAGAATAAAGAATGCTTGTGCAAATGCTTTGTGCATTTAGTAGTTGCAAAACTAACAGTTTTAATGACATGATGGAATGTCTTCCTTTGAATTATAGTTTTGAAGCATCCGAACCAAATAGCAATTAGTTTTTATGTGCCTAAGTAGTGCAAATTATGATCACGGAACAATGAAACGGACTCCCAAATTAAATTCGAAGTTACATTCTAACACAGCAGCTGCATTTGTATCTACTTAATGCATAAAAATAAAAAGCTCCAACACATGATTTTATTTGTTTCTGGACATGTTTTAGTTTATGATCAACAGTGGCGTTTCTCAATTTACATTGAGCCATCATTAATTATATACAAATAGGAATGGTCTCAAAGTCTCTCAATGAGCTGTTTTATTAAAATGAATTCTACAGCCGCCTGAGCGCTTGTCTTCTCAATTAGTCAGGCAGATTGAAAAAAACTTTCTCAGCATCCCTTGAAGTTGAATAGCACAAGAGCAAGCAGGGTTTTTCTTTCTTTCTTTTTTTTCCATTTGCAGATGGGGCACTAAAAATGCCCATCTCATAATAAACAGTCTAACACATCCAAGGGTTTCTATCCACCACCTTGAATCATCAAAATATATCACCCTTATATTAAAATAATCTCTCACCCATTTTTTGTGTACATTTCTATGCATGTCCAAGTTATATGATTGATTACATTTCAGGTCCCAGCCTCTTCTTCTCTTATCCATACTCTTCCTCCTCCTCAAACTCCCAATCTAGCCAAATTTCTCTTAAAAGAGGTGAATTTCTTTATTTAATACATCTGTTCCATGGTTCACCTTATTTTATCTCAATTTTCTTCTGATTTTATCTCATAAATATAATGCATTGGAGGCACCACCTAGGGTCAACAAGGTGCCCTTCTCTTTTCTTATTCTTGGAATCCTTAATTTTTCAACAAAAGGCTTCTTGCACCTTTCTTACATCATATCCTTTTTCTCTTTTTTTTGGGGCTAAATCGGATGTATCATACATTATGAGTATGGATATAGCTAAAAAAATCAAAAGATAACAGGTCCCGGAGCGCACCGGATAACCCCCTCTCTATACACATGCTTTGCGGGTGTGGTTGACCACATATGAGGCCACCCAATCCGCTGCCTCTTTGCCTCTCTATATACATGCTTTACCTGCAAGACCATCCCACCACAAACCCTAACCCGGATGTCCCTAAGCAACGGGTGGTAGTCGCCCACCCCTCCCGCGCTCTGCTAGATCAACCAATGACCGTCGCCGAATCGCCCTCGAGTAATACAGCTCTAGTTTGCAGTGCCGCCGAGCATAACTCAAGCCAGCCTAAGCCGCCCTCAACTCAGCCCCCGAGATCGGGGTGTCGAAGATCTGGAAACCACCAGCTGCAATCATCCTCGACTCCGGACCTCTGATGATATAGCCGACACCTCCCCTTCTTCTGCCATCCAATACGCATCTGTCGAAATTTACCTTGAAAAAATTCGAGAGTGGGGGGCTCCCAGATGAAAAACATCGTACGAGACGCTCCACGAGCAGAAGTAGAACCTCAGGTATCTCGAGCTATCAAAGGTCCATCCAACAGTAGCGACTAAGCAATCTCGGACGCCTGGAGCTGGGCCCGCTTGACAACGAACCTCGGTGGAGGACAACTCTTACCAAACGTCCAGGCATTCCTGGCTAGCCAGATCTGATAAGCCATATAGGTCACCACAATAGTCGCCTGTCGGAATCGCGGAGCGATAGCCCACCATCTGATCACCTGTAGAAAGGACGCCGAGTGACATCAAACCTCCAATGGAATCATGGCAAGCTCCTAGATTGTCCTCGCATGATGGTATTGAAACAAGGCATAGTCCACTGAATCAACCACCTGGCACAAGAGGCACTAGGGGTGAATATCCAAACCCCTTCTACTAAGAATGAGTCACATCGAGAGCCAGCCCCAGACAACCTTCCAAAGGAATAAGGTCACCCTTGGGTGCAGGCCGAAGTGCCAGATCCGGGCACAATCCACCTTTGGATGATGCTCGCTCTAGAGTATGCTGTAAACATCATCCACCCTAACCCTGGATATGCAGGTCGAGCTCCACACCCTCACATCGGGGCTGGCATATCCCAAAACTAGCACTAATCGGATCCTCTCCGGAAGTTGGTCTCCAAATAGCTGGGCGATCCGGGTGGTATCCCATCCTGTCCCTTTGCGGCGAAGAAAGTCGCAGACTTGAAAGCCTCCCGAGGCCCCTGGGCCTCCTCAAGCCTCCCGCGCCCTCTGCCGGCATTCGCCGCCGCTTCTTCTCCCTCCCTCCCTCCCCCACTCGCTCTCTCTTTCTCTTCTTCTCCGCCTCCAGCGGCAAACCATTTTCTACGCCGGAACCATACCAATTAGCCATCGATACGGCTCGAAACGGGCAGAATCGTCTGGTTCGGAATGGTTCCGCATATCTTGGTTAGGACTGAGTGCTCTAAAAAGCCTCTTTAGTTGAGTTCTCGCTACCTCCAACAAATCCTTGTAGATAAAAATCAAACACGGAACTCGATCCAATCATGCACAACCCATGAGAGACCCCACATCTATCAATGGGAACTGAGACAACCTTACGTCATATCCCTTCATCCACCAGACACAATGTGGTGCAAATCCAGCTCAGACATCCCCAACAGGTTTAAAAATGGGCTGCTACATATTCACCTCACTATGGCAAGCAAAAAGCAATTGGATGAAAGTATTTTCTAGGAGCTATTACTTAGTCACAAAACAGATCCATGATGCTGTGTAAATTGATTAAATCTAGAGAAAGCAAGGCAATTAGAGAGAGAGGAAAAGATTTATGTGGTTCAGCTTACAGCCTACATTCAAAGGTGAAGACAATTGAGAAAGTTTCACTGGTGATGGAGAATGTACAAACAGAAGAGGAGAAAACCCCGATATAAAAGCCCCCAAATCTCTCAAGCTCTCGAAAAGGCCCAATACACAAAAGATGTAGTCCCAAAAACCCTAGGATAGGCGAATCCTATTTGCATATGAACACCTCAAAAAAAAAGGGGGTCAAGGCCTCAACCCCCGCTGTGGGTTTCAGCCCCCCCCCCCCCCCCCCCCCCCCCCCCCCCCGCGGGCGAAAGAACCTAAGTGGAGAGGCCCCTTTAGCATTGAGACAATTGAGATCAGAAGTTTCTGATAATTAAAATGGAACTCATTAAACTGGAAGATAACATGCATAGCATGTCTAAAGATGATATGTCTTTTGTAAAGGTTTTTCCAATCAACAGCAAAACAAAAAAGCCTACAGGCATGTAGGGATGCCCCTGGAACATGTGGAACTAAGCTTCTGCTTTTTAGGAAGTGACAGCAATTGTTTTGTATGACATTCCTTTAGTTTTTCTGACATATATCAACGGTATATGTTGACTTATCAGACTCAAACTTCTAGTTAGCTAGTGTTAATATTGCAGAAGCTTGCAGGCACAAAATCTTTCTAATATTGAAAATGTGAATTCATTTGCAAACTCGAGCTCAGTCTGAAACAAGAATTTTCTTATGAACTGGAGTACTATAACAAAATAAAATTTCCTTTCTAGAGACCCAATCAATATCAGATGTGAGATGCACAAGCTGTTGCACATCCAATCAATATGAAAAAAGACATCGACAATGATATCAACCTAACTCAATCTTAATGAACACACGTGATAATGAGGTGTGTTCCCCCGTTTTGTCTACCACCTCCGAATCATCTCCCCAAGAAAAGCCATATCTAGATGCTCATCTCATGGTAAGGAGCCCAACACATCCAAGGGTGCCTATCCATCATCTTGAATCATCAAAAATATCATCCTTATATTAAATAATTTCTCACGCACTCTTTATGTACATTTTTTATGCATGTCCAAGTTACATGGTTCATTACATTTCAGGTCCCAGCCTCTTCTTCTCTTATATCTACTCTTCCTCCTCCTCAAACTCACAATCTAGCCAAATTTCTCTTAAAAGAGGTGAATTCTGTATTTAATACATCTGTTCCATGGTTCAGCTTATCTTATTTTCAATTCTCTTTTGATTTTATCTCATAAATATAAATGCATCTGAAGGCACCACCTAGGGTCCCAAGGTGCCCTTCTCTTTTCTTACTCTTGGAATCCTTATTTGTTCAACAAAAGGCTTCTTGCACCTTTCTTACATCAGATCCCTTCATCCACCAGACACAGTGTGGTGCAAAGCCAACTTAGACATCCCCGACAGTTTTAAAAATGGACTACTACATACTCACCTCACCATGGTAAGCCAAAAGTAATTGGATGAAAGAATCTGCCAGGAATTATTCCTTAGACACAAAATATAACCATGATGTTGTGTAAACAGATTAGATCTAGAGATAGCAAATCAAACACACACACACACACACACACACACACAGAGAGAGAGAGAGAGAGGAGAAAAGATTTATGTGGTTCAGCCTACGGCCAAATCCATAGGTGGAGACGATCGAGAAAGCTTCACTAATGATAGAGAAAGTACAAAGAGAAGAAGAGAAAACCCCAATATAAAAGAGCTCAAATCTCTCAAGCTCTCGAAAAGCCCCAATACACCTCAAAAAATTTGGTTCTGAGCCCCTGCCTTCGCTTTGGGTTTCAGCCCTCAGGCCAAGGACCCAAGCAGAGAGGCCCTTTTAGCAGTCTACCCTCTAAATACAAAACACCATAACACATGCATTGGCACAAACAAGAATGAAGCATGCTATTCTTTGTTTGGGAGGAATTAAGCACTGAGAAATGTCGATATGTAATTTGCGTCCAACCAGTTTGCTGATTTCATCAGATTTCTGTAGATTCCCCCCGTCCTCTATATCTGACCAAGAAGAAACTTCCGGTTCCACTATAAGGTTAAATTTTATCATAATTGCCACAGACTACAGACAAAATTCGAATTAAGAGGTCCTTAAAATTTCATTTATATTCTAGCCCACCACAAGCACTGAATAAACGAGCATACCATGCAGCAGCTTACAGTGTCCACTCAAAAATTAAAAGAACTGCTAAGAAGAGGAAGAAAGCAACAGAATATCTCCAGAAACTACTCACTCGCTCACGTAAGAACAGAACGAAATAGAATCAGATTGTTTAATCATTCGAAAAGAACGGGAGAAAGCTTAACTTGGCAAGATCATGAAATAAAGAAAATCACCAAACAAACATATCCACTAAATAAAAGAAAAGAAATTGCTCTCCGTCAAAGACAAAAACCACGATCAAGCGACTGAAGCAAACAAAAAGTATTCAAAAAGAAGAAGAAAAGAAAAGACAGAAGAATTTCACAGAGATTCCATCCAAGAAGAGCCAGCACAAGTTCTATCAATCAATCTTGCAATTCAGAGTAACAGATCAGATCAGGGGAAAACAAAAGTTATCCATCCATCATCCAAAGAACCTCGGAACGAACGATTAATCGGTCGATGAGAAGGGGGGAGAGAGAGAGAGAGGCGAACCAGCGCATGGCGCTCGCCGGCCTGGAAGGAGATTTTCTGCTGGTTCATGGCCTGGGTGTACAGCTGGGAGAGCGAGTTGGCCGCGCTGCAGAAGGTGGAGTAGAGCGTCCGATCCACCTCGTCGAGGCGCGTCGCGTCCGATTTCCGCTTCCTCGCCATGCGTTCGATGGAGAAGAACGATCGACGACGAAACCCTAACAAAGGAGGAGAGAGGGAGGAGGAGGAGGAATTGGGGAAAGGAGAACAACTCCTCTCTCTCTCTCTCCCTCCTTCCTCTTTAAATCCCTAACGCGCTTCCGAAACGCCGAAGCCCAAAGAGAGTCGGATTGAGAAAAAAGAGGGTGTTTTATTTTTTGTCTGGTGGCGACGCCAGCTTGCCGACATGGAAAGGAAACGCACGGCTCCCACCCCGCGCCTTCGTATCCGCGAAGAAGGCGCACAGTCTCACCTGGACGAAACCTAGAATGTCTTTTATACGAGTGGTCGATCTGCCGTTTGATCTTTGGGGTGCATGGAAGATCTGGTATCTCGCATGCAATTTCTATGAGGGCATTTGTATGGAATGAGTAATCGACGTGCCACTTGAGCTGCCTACGTGAACTTGATGACGGGGTTACCCATTCACGAAGGCGAACTGGATGACGGGGTTACCCATCCACGGAGTGGAATTCAGCACGGCTATCCAAGGAGCCGAGGGATAACGGCTGCCACCACCCACTACTCTAAGATATCTAGGTCACAGGCCAAGCATATTTTTCGAGAAGTCAATGAAGTTGTTGCAGATTGGATGGCTGCTTATATGGCTAGTTATTTTGGTAGTATCTTGTGAGCTAGAGATGGAGAGTTGTTCTGTGCACTTCAAGACATTTCGTTTTCTGATTTTATTGAGTGCATCCGTACTCGTCGGATATAATCTATTCGCTTTAGCAAAAAAAAAAAGAAGAATGAAATTGGCAGAGGCTATATTCCATCTACTATACTCTTCTAATCTCGCCCGGCACAGAGCCTAGGTCTCCAGATAAATCAAGCCATAGATCATGGATTGGGGTTTAGTATGGAGATCGAAGGGGTTATACTATCAAAACAAGATTCTATAGTAAAATTCAGGATTGTAGGATCAATTTGAGGATGTCGGTTCCTTTTTGTTTTTTAATGATTACCCTAGTCACAAGTTCATGCACAAGTAGGCTAAAAAAAACTTAAAAAAATTTAAAAAATATAAAATTGTGTATGATTATTCTTCTAGATGTAGCTTATTATATATTTGTTTTCTAAAAAATGCTATTTTGATATATATATATATATATATATACACTCTTTGGCCAATCTTGTTTTTGCCTGGATACTTCTCCTCTTGGAATTTTGACTAACAATGGTGATAAGTACATTACGTATAAAATAACTTTATTGACCTTTTTTCATTAATGTTCTAAAAAGTTATATGAAAATATAATATATTAAATTTGTCAAGGGTATTAACATTAAATGGTAGGGTTAAACGATTCTCAAAATGATTATTATTGATGGCGTTAGTCAAGATCCAGCAACGAGGGCATCCATACAAAAATATGATAATTTGAAGGGCACATACATAAATAATAATTGTGGAGGATAAACAAGGGTATATATGTAAAAATAAAAAGAAAAATATAATAGATGATCTATATTTATAATTTATAAAATAAATTTATAATTTAAAAAGAAGTAAAGATGCTTGCTGTACTGGTTGGTAAAGTCGTTGGGCTTAGTACTAATGACTTGGGTTTCATTTGTCTCCTTGATTTGGAATTAGGTTTCCTCCCCTTCTGTTTCTCAAAACTAAATAAATAACAAAAATAAATTATAAAACACAAGCACAATTCGAGGACATTTCAATAGATCGATGGAGGATAATTTGATGAATCACTAATTCAACGAAAAACTAGGAACAATTTGAGACTTTTCCAATAATTTAGAAAATATCAATATAGTGGTCATTAGTTGACTTAGAAAGCTATATGAACTGATGAATTCTTTCTGCTCAATGTGCCTCATGTTCTATTTTACATGCTATATAGCAGGAGGTGTATCCAATTTTGTTTGGTGGTAATCAAATTTAAATTGATATCTTTCCTCCGCACGTGGGTTGATCTCTTATGCTTGTCTGATTGTTTGCTCTTTTAGGATAGCAGCACTTCTTGAATTTAGAATGTTGATAGTGTAGATCACTCTTTAATATATGCTCTATTATTTTATGCTGCATCGTTAATTAGTTATTGATTAATAAATATGTATAATTTGATTAGGAGGAACAAGAGGATTTCTTTTAATATGCTTAACTTAGATCTTTCAAAAAAATATAGAAATAGGAGAATATTAAAGTAGGATTCTGGGACCCTTTTTCACTGGTTCTATATAAAATTGATCAAAATACCTCTATTTCTATTAGTGATGCTTGCCTTTACAAAATTCAGGTCCACCTTCTCCTTTAATTGGAAGCTATTATAGCTTCATTAAAATGGACATGACTCATGAAAATAATTGTGAAAAAAGCAAACTTCTATGAGAACTAGATTGTTGGGATTTGTATCCTAAATGTCAATCGTCAGCATATTGATGATTGAATTTTGTAAATGAATTGATAAATTAATAAAGTGTTATTTGGCATTATTCATCATTTCATCTTCAAATGAACTCTTATATGATGAAGTTCTTAGGACTTATGTTATGATAAAAGAGGATTTATCTTTGAGTCCTTAAACTTGTTCGCGACCAAATGATATGTTGTTACTAGGACGACAACATTATCGAGATTAGGTCGTTGTGTGACATATACATTGGTTGTCCTCTTAACCAAGGAGTGTGGAGATACTGGTATGCTACACAAGTAAAGTGTAGGAGTACATTTCACTAAACGTGATCAATTCCGGAACGTTCTACTGTCGAGAGATGTTCCGAGTGAATATGGGTATAAGTTTGGCTCTCTGACATGAGACCGCAACCTGTGACTAGCAAACAACTC
Source organism: Phoenix dactylifera (assembly GCF_009389715.1). Taxonomy (NCBI): domain Eukaryota; kingdom Viridiplantae; phylum Streptophyta; class Magnoliopsida; order Arecales; family Arecaceae; genus Phoenix; species Phoenix dactylifera. The sequence goes on from NW_024068138.1 coordinate 106,513, forward strand.
ATTGTACTTTGGTACCGGACTACCTGAATTTCTAATTCAGTGACAGAAGGTCACTGGGTGCAGTCAAGTACTTGCGTAGTCAGTTGTGAGTCAAGATGGAATTGTCCCTTCCTGATAACTGGAGATAATGTCTCATAATTAATTTAGCAAAACCTTGGCCAGAGTAATCCCAGTGAGGAGTCACGGGATATCTAAAATTAATCACATAATGGATGTACTAATTATAGGGTTGACAGTGAGCTCTAAGTCATCCTGGCATTAGGAGTCAAAGGGATTGAATTATACAGTAACCATAGTGTAGGGTTCCAGAATATTTGCTTCGTATATATTCGGCCTATCCGAACGTCGGGTACCATTGCTAGATGGTTACATCGATTAGTGTAAGAAGTCGTTCCTATACTACCGGCATAGGTTCGAACCTATGAGGTCACACGGATAGAAGATTCCTGATCGATCAAGAAGGCTGATGAATGATTAAGAATCATTCAGTGATAATTTGGTCAATTTAATTAGCAAATTATCTTATAAAATAATTAAAGTAATTATTGAAGGATTAATTAGTAATTAAATTACTAATAAACTCAATTTGATTGAGTAATTGTGCTAAGGATGAGCCAAATTGAATTAGATTCAACTTTGGGCTCAATCAGGGTTTTGACCTGATTGGATTAGGTCGGAACCAAAAAGGATTTAAGCTGATCAAATTAATTTTAAATTAATTTGTATTTAATTGGGGATTGGCCTAATTGGATTAGGTCCAACACAAAGTAATTAATTCAATTTGATTGAGTTTGGATGAGCCAAAAATTGAATTGGATTCAATTTGAGCTCAATCAGGATCTGACCTGATTAGATTGGGTTCAACCAAATTGCTTTTTTTAATTCGGGTTTGACCAAATTTGATTAGGTGCAACCCAAGAGGATTAGGCTTAGATGATGTAGCAATTAGTGGTGACATGGAATTGGATTTCATGAATTTTAAATAAACCAAAATTATTGCATGGCGCATGGACCCATTGCTTGACACATGGCGACATTGTTTGTTGTTTGAATTTGAATTCAAACATTAAGCAATATATTAAATGATTTCATATATCAAATAACTTCCCTAGCTGGCGTGTGAATCTCTGAATCATTTAAATTCGAATTTCAAATGAAATATATGCGACAAGAGGAAGGAAAATTCTCCTGCATGGATTTCAAATTCCTCCCCTCTTGCATATGTGTAAAAAATTTGAATTTAAATTAGATTTGGTTGAGATCTTATTTGGGTTGTTCCTATTCCTTTGCATGCGCCAACTAAAGGAAGTTTTCTGAAGATAAATTTCGAATTTTGAATGAGAATTCGGAGGCCATTAAAAGGGGTCAAACATGGGCACCGAAAACACATCCATTGCAGCTTTCTTCCTCACACGCCTCCTCCTCCTCTTCTTCTCCATTTTAGATAGGATTTTTAGGGTGAATATCTAGAAGATTCAAGATCAGATATGAGTCCTCTACTGTTGCCCAGTAGATACAACCCAAGAGGGGGGGTGAATTGGGTCTTTTAAAACTTTTAAGCTACTTCTAGCACTTTTTGATTAATTATGCTAAGTTGTATATATGCGCAGTGAAAGTTAAACTTAGCGACAGTTTGATGTATAGAATGTGACTTGATTGAGTATGCTTGCAACTAAAGAATTCGCGGATAATAGTTAAGCAAGCAATTTATCTAAGTGAGTAAGTGTGTGAGTTAGATAATGACAAAAAGCATTACAAACACAGCAAACATATAGTGGTTCGGTGCACCCCAGCACCTACATCCACTCCCCAAGACTTCTTGGGAATTTCACTATAATCCTACAGATTACAGTCGGTTGTTTTACAAGCTCACAACCCAACTTGTTGTTTTACGAGCGCACAACGAACTCGGTCGGTTTTCCCAGGCTCACCGACTAGAACCACTCCGATTGTTTTTCCGGGCTCACAATCAAACCCTTACACGTTGGTTTTACCCTCGGCTCACCAACAAACCTATCTCCGTTGGTTTTCCCTTCGGCTCACCAACAAACCTTACACCGTTGGTTTTCCCTTTGGCTCACCAACAAACCTTAACCCCTTGATTCAATCCCGTGATTGAATCAAGTTACAAGATAATAAAACAAAGTTTAAAACAAATCAAAGCTTCTTAAACAAGCAAATATAACAATATAAACAAACAGAGTAAAGAGAAGCCCTCAAACGAGTTTTGAAGATGGAGGAGCTCGACTTCTTCTTTACTTGACCCTCTTCTGATTTGGCACGAAGTAGAGGATCACCGAGGCAGCACACTGATGGAGAGGAAGCTTTGGGATTCACTTGGAAGCTCTTCTTCTCTCTATTTCGTTTTGGATGGCCCTTTTGTGCTTGTGGGAGATTTCCTTTGTAATCTCTTTGAGATCTCTTTCCTAGATGATCTCTCCCACTTCCATTCGTTCTCCCCTAGCTCTCTTCTTGTTTTTATAGCTTTAGATGGCGTGGAAACAAGAATTAGCCGTTAGAGACAAAAATAGAGCCGTTGGACACAGTCTGCACTTCCTGACAATATTACCGTTGGGATTGGAGTCGACTCGCGCGATCAGGAGTCGACTCGCCTGTTGCAGGAGTCGGCTCGTGCTTTACTGGAGACGACTCGGCCACTGTTCCAAATTTGAATTAAAGTGCATGCCTTGACTGGGAGTCGACTCGTCTTAACCTGGAGTCGACTCGCCAACTTCTGGAGCTGACTTGGCAATTTCGGAGTCGGCTCATCCACTGAAGTCCGTGGATCCAATTTTGAATTTGATCCACTCGAGTCGACTCGACTGTCCTGGGAGTCGACTCGAATCTCAGAGCCCGAACTCCCGATCCTCTGTCTTTTGGCTCATCCAGTCTTGGAGTCGACTCGAACTTCCTCGGAGTCGACTCGGCTCTCAGTTTCTGAAAGTTGGTCTTCTGCCTTTTGACGTGAAGCTATCGTGGAGTCGACTCGAGCTGTCTGGGAGTCGACTCAAATCTCAGAGGCAGTAACTTGATCTTCTGTCTGTTGATGGTCGCGCAGTCTCGGAGTCGACTCGTGTATTGCGGGAGTCGACTCGAATCTCAGAGTCCATGAAATGCTCTCTGACTTTTTCTTTATGTACCGCTGAGAGTCGACTCTTGCTTTCTTTGGAGTCGACCTGCCAACCATCGGAGTCGACTCGCGTTCCACTGGAGTCGACTCGAATTTCAGACCCGAAAACTGCTCTCTGACTTTTTGCCTGTGACTCCTAGGAGTCGACTCATACTTCCCCGGAGTCGACTCGGTAAACATTGGAGTCGACTCGAATTCCTCAGGAGTCGACTCGAAGACTATTCTTTCGAATTTTTCCTTTGATTTTACTCCTCCAATTTGAACCTTTTGAACTTTAAACTTGGGGCAATGAATTGTAGCTTTCTTCTAACTTTTCTTGAGAGCTTTTGGAGGCCTTCTTGTGTTCTTCCAACTTGCTATGTTCCTTGCAAAATAAATATCTTTCTCCTTGCAACATAAACATTAGTATCTATACTTCAAGGTTTTGTGATCATCAAAATCAATCTATGAATCAATCTTTGGGTCATCAATCTCCCCCTTTTTGATGATGACAAAACTTGGAGTATATGCAATATAAAAGATATTGTTTTCTAGAAGTAATACATAGCAAAGTTGCATGAAGTAGAAAACATATATTTTTAAAACATACTTCATGATAATGCTTTAGATTTAATCAGCTTAACACAATCAACATATTTCAATTTAAGCTGATTTGTATTCAATTCAAAGCATAAAGGCATTATGAGCATATACTTAGATATTTGCATATACTTAGATATTTCTCCCCCTTTTTGACAACATCAAAAAGATAGGAAAACATTAAGCACAAAGATAAGAACATTCAAATATTTCTTTCCCTTATTGTACTCTGATTTGAATGTTAAATTATTGCAAGGATATGAATCATATAACTTAAGGCAATAATATTGGAATCAGATTAGTGAGCACAGATCAGAGCCAATTAAGATAGTTTTCAAGAAGTTTTCTAAGTTGATACCACAGATAGTTTTCTAATCAAGTGTAGGTGGAATCTTCCTTAGGTTAATTCAAGAAGTGGAAATCTAACCTCTCTTCAATAATAAGTGTGAAAGCTTGTTCATTTAAGATCTTGTGCCCAATCTATTAAGTATTTTATCAACATGAGAGCAATTTAACTAATTTTCTGAGTATAAGAGCAATATATTAAGTATGATTGCAAAGTGCTTTTATGGTGTAAAAATATTGTGGCATAAATACCAAAATATGAATTCATGCAATTTATAATATATCTTAGAGTATACATACAGTTCAAGGCTTTGAAGGTTCTTTTAAAGCTCTTTTAAAGACTTTATTCTTTTATTCCAAAAAAAATTTGATACATAAAAATATGAATTGGCACACAATTTAAGTTTTAAAGATCAAGTCAATTAGGACTCATTAGTGAATATCAAAATAGATTTTCTAAAAGATACTCAAGAAAATTTTACACGTTATTCTCCCCCTTTTTCATTAAGTTAGAGGCTCTTTAAGCTCAACTTGCAATTTGGTTCATGATTTATGCATAAGATATACTAACCAAATAACACGCCTCAAGGTGTATCATAAAGATTTTCAGATTAAATTTCAGATGATACATATTGGAGAGTATTAGGATCATTTTTCATTTTGTATTCTTCCTCTCTCCTTTAGTTATAGATATACGTGATTAAGTTCCGTGAGACCTCTCCTTCTGAAATTTTCTTTCTCCCCCTCTATTGATCATTCCATTTAAGAGTTTAGAATTTGAAAATAATGTTCAATAAAATTGTCAATCTCAAAACTATATTTTCTATAAGTTTCAGCTTATTTTCACAAGACTCAAGGTTTGAGATAAGACAACCTTTATAGAACTCATCTCAAGGTAATTAAAGCGTGTCTTGTAATATAAGGAGGTTCATCAAAATCAATCCATAAAATTTAAGGTATACATCAAATTGAAGTAACTTTAGGATAAGATACTGAATATCTAAAGCTCCCCCTCAAAAGATGCATACTTCTTTAATCATTCTTTTCTTTTGTTGAATTTCAGATTTTAATGACAAACGTGAATAGAACTGAAATTCTATGATATCGAGAATGGAGAGTGATCAAGAATTATTCAAAATTTATAGCAATCATCCTTTTTAATCTATCAAGAACAAGTTATGCTTCCTCTTAATCTTTGAGAAAATGTACTGAAATATTAATCAGAAAATGATTCATTTGACGCTCAGTTTCTTTCAACAGCATTTACATTTTCTTTCTTTTAGAGTCATTTGAGTGAGGTGAAATATTTCTAGCTTTTAGATCATTCACTCTATATATATTCTGATGGAAATCTTTAAGAATGTAGGAGAGAAAAACATATAGATGATCATTGAGGTATATATATTTATAGAACTCAATTTCTTAATGATAGTTTTTCAGCGATGTATACATGAATCACAATAAATCTTTTTAATATCAAAATAAAATCATATATTTAGAAATTTTTGTTTGCAATCAAGATCATCGAAAGACACATCATTTGAACCAATATTAGTATACTTTGAAGATAAGAAATGATATGTTTCGGATGCGTATCGGAGCAATCACCAAAGGCATCAAAATTAATTCTGTTTTTCTTAAAGTAAGACTTTATTTTAAAATTACATTTAGTTTAAGCTTTTATACAAAATCAGATTCTGAATTACATAGGATTTTCAATAAAAGCTTTCTAAGTCATAATATGAGATATGTATCTTTCACAATGTAGCTCATCTTAAATTGTTACGATTGAAAAATACATATTTCAATAACATTAAAGCACTTTCAGAATCTTTGTGTTTAATTTTGAGTTTCGATACACAATAAAGGATATTTTAACAAGTATTAGGACATTATGTATCAAAGTTAGGCAAGTAGAAAGATAGATCAAAATCAATTTATTTTCCCTAAATAGAGATATTCTTCTCTTCTCCTTTCTACAATTTTATTTAGCTTTCAGATTTTAACAATGATTGTGAATGACAAATCTGAAATTTCTTTTCAATAAAACTAAACAAAGATGTTATGTAGTATTTCATTCAATCAAGTTGTCCAAGTATGGGGAACTACAAAAAATATTGAGAACCCATAATTTAAAATATCATGCTATATGCAAAATATAGTGTGTGTTAAGTCATACATTAAAATATTAAGAACAAGCATGTCAAGGATCGAAATCAATTCTTTTCGAATTAACTCCCCCTATTTAAATATAATCTTCCACTAATTTCATCCTTAAGGTGTGTTTCCAAGTGATTAAAACTTGACTTGATTCTTCTTATATACTTTCATTTACTTTGTCATTCATTTTTACTTTCTTATGCTTTATACTCTATTTGCTCCCTATCCGGTGGAGTTGGGAAGGGGCACGAGGTACTACCACTAGCCTCCCTCTTGTGCCGTCCCTAATATGCCCTACACCGAATAGTTGGGTCAAATAGTGCCGGGTACTACCACTAGCCTCCCCATTGGCACCATCCCTATGATGAGCAATATAGAAAGGTTAAAATGTTCACTTCAAACTCTCCCTGTTTAAGTGTAATTAATTATGGATTTTATCCCTTCCAAAAGAATGCTCACACAAGTCTCACAAATGTGCCGAATATATTATGTTCGTTTTGCTTTTCCTTAAGATTGAAGTATTTGCCTTTACTTAGATTTTACTTCTCTTGAATAACATCCATTTTCTTTTCTTTATCTCTCTCTCTTTTTGTTATTCTCAAGTAATTTACATGAAAGAGCAGAATAAAGAATATGCAAACAACATTTTCATTGTGCTCAAGGATTCATAACTTCTCACAAGTTATTTTACATCAAAATTTTAAGCATATACTTGTGTATTTCATGGTTATGACACAGACAAAGATATATTTTAGTTTGGGCAAACCATGAAACAATTTCTAAAAGTATAAGTCAGTCAATACACATATAGACATGATATCAAAAATTAATAATTAAAGAATTTAATCATGCCATAATAGGATTTAAGTTATTGACTTAGCTCAATTAATTTGTGAGAAAGGTATCTAAAGTTACCTATTCATTGTATGTTCTTCAAGCCAAACTAGATTTCTTATGTGTGAACTTTTGGCTGAAGAAGATCCTCTCTCTTGTTTGCATGTGAATGTTTAGTGTATCTTACATGAAGATATCCTTCAAGTTGAAATTTCTCATTTTTCTTTCTTGAAGGAAGGTTATTAGTTTCTTTAAGATATAAAGCATTCATCCAACATATATATTTTTTAACTAGATGACTCAATATAAGATATGACAATAGTTGCATGTTGAGTCACTTTACTCAAGAGATTCCCTAAATATAAGCAAGCACATATCACTTGAACTAAAGAGATAGTTTCATTAAATCAGATGGTTCAAGGACAAGCATGTGAGGCAATAGGTAGATTTATCAAGGTCAAATCAATTTCTTATTTTCAAAATCAATTTAGTTTAGATTTTATTCAATAAGGCACGCTAGCTAAGTTTTAATCAACTTATCTTAAACAGTTGTTTCTATCACAATTCAGATTATGATTTATTTGTTTATCAATAAAATATGATTCATTAAAGTTAGATTGATGTCTTGCACAAGGTCACATAATGAGCATACAACCTGGTCTACTAGCTGTATGATAAAATAATTATTCTATCATGCTTCAATACAGCTTTAAACAATAGATCTATTTTGCTCATTCTTTTCAAATTCTACAAGATGGGGTCATAGACATACCTTCTTCATGCCAATCTTCTATGAGAGTTTTCTTGTGGACTAGCATTGGTCAATGAAGATTCCCTTTCCTGTTTGTCTTAATTTGGAGTTTGAGAGAAGATGTTAATTCATTCATCATACATATTTCAAACTCACCTTGCAATATAACTCTTCATTAGTAGAACCAGAAATGATGTCATTAATGTATACTTTGAGCAAGTGAGGTGTCACACATTTTTTGATGCAAAGAATTATCACTATTACCTTCTATCAAAAAGGTTATTTAAGCTTTTATATCATGCTCTTGATGCTTGTATCAAACCATATATTGCTTTATCATATTTGTAATGAGTGTTTTCAAATATGGTGGTTATTTAACATAGATCTACCTTTTAATGAAATAACCACATAGGAGTGCATTCTACACATTCATTTGATAGAGAATAAAGCTCATTAAGCAAACAAATGATAATGGTGATTTTTACTTTTAATTATGCAAGAAACTTATCAAGATCTATTTCATTTTTTCTTGATTTAGTCTTTTAACAGTCATCACTTTTTCTTCATTAAGAGCATATCTGAAAAATCCAAGTTGGTTCTAATTATTAACAAGTTTTTCAGATTGTTATATGTAAAAGATTAACCATATACATACATAATTTAATTTTAGTATCTTGATAATAAATCATTAGTCTCATAAAGAATAAAATACCTTGATATTTTTGCAACTAAAAACTTTTCATTGAATACTCTATATGCATTGCTTGATGAATGATATCCAAGGATAGACATATCTCTATCAGATTTGGCATTATTTTCATAAGAGCATATCAAGCATAACATGTACGACTGAAAAATATGAAAGATATGCAATGGTTCATTTTTCATTTTTTCAGAAGATCAAAATTTTCATCAGAAATAGATCTAATAGAAATCATATGTATGACAAGCAGTGATGATAGTCTTTTAAAAATTATTTAAGTAGATGACTATCATACATAATTGTCTTTTTCATTTCTTCAAGAATTCTATTAACCCCTTTTTACTTATGATGTCCATGGAGCTGAAATAATTGAATTTAATACTATTTTCTGTATAACTTTAATCTGGATTTTGGTTTTCAACACTGTGCCATGATCTTCACAGTTTGGAAACCTTTTTCATTTGAAACGCTTCTACAAGATTTAGTAAATACAGAAAAATACTTCAGTTTTATTCTCCAAGAACAAGTCCAATGTAAGCTTTTGAAGACTTAGAGATGGAAACAACATCTTTAGATTTAGAAATGATTTTTGTTTGTTTCCTTAGTTAGCATGCATAGCAAAACTTTGACCTTTAAGTAGATAATCTAAGCAAGCCTATGGCAAGGTCTTTTGAGATTAAGTACATACTAGCATGAGTTGATTCTATGTGCCAAGGATGGTTTCTTTAATCTTGGTATTCATAGTGCATATATTCAAAAGCATACCAAGTACACATTATCATATTGATGATCAATAAAAATAATGCCATGGATAAAAATTCTTAATCAAGCATATAGAGGGTTCATAGAGTTATTTTTAATGAATTAATTAATCATTTAGCAACTTATCCAATAGTGAGTGGAGCATACAAAAAAAAATGAAGTGATTTGAATATATTTTCTTTTCATACCCAAAAAGACAAATATCACTTATATCACAAAAATGATTAATACTTTCAAGTTATGTTTTAATCAACTAATAAAGTAATTTCAATACGAGAAGATGTAAGAATTACTTATTTCATCCTTTCTTTCATTTAAATCATTCTTTTTAATTACATTTTAAATTCAATTCTTTAACACATGTCTAGAGCACCCATTGTTTAGATAACATCTTTCATTAGAACCTTGGATAGCTAGACATGCTTGCTGAAAGAATAATCATATTTTCAACTTAGGAACCCAAGCTCTTTTGGGTCCTTGTAGGTTAGCTATAATTATTCCTTTTGGAACCCATATTCTCTTAATAGCTATTTTGTCCATGAATTTACAGATTTTAGGATTACAAGGGATGTATTTCTGTATCCTCTTGTTGAATTTAACAAACTTAGATCGAACATGAGTAGTAGGAAAACTTTTAATTTTCTGTTTCTCCCTTTTTGGTTCATCAAATTTGTAATGTATAGATTTAGGAACAACAGAAGAGATTTTACTTAGCTTTTGTTTATAAGAATCTGTTTTAGAGTAATTAAAAACTGTTTTAACAAACATATTCTTAAAAGGTTTTTGGGTGTACCAAGGTTGATATCCTAATGTAACTTTATCAAATTCAGCTCCTTGATTATTTATCATTAGGTTCAATTTTTCAGAGCTGAGGGTAAATCTTTCAACAACAGGTTTTAATCTGTCAACTTCTTTAGTTAATCTTTTGTTATCTTCTGAAAGTAACTCATTGTTTTTCTTAAGTTTATCATGACTTTCAGTGAGAAGTTGATCTCTTTGATTTAGTTCTTGATTTTCTTTAATTAAGATTTCAGTTTTACTGGTTAGTTTCAGTTTTTCATCTATTAGAATTTGATTTTCAATCTTCAAGTTTTTGTTTTTACAAATAAGTTTCTTATATTCTAAATACAAATCAGAAAAGGCATCATGGAGTTCATCAAATGTAAAATTGCTTTCAGTTTCAGCATGTACCTCTTGTGCCACCAAGCATGGATTTTCAATATGATACTGCTCTCCTTCTACACATGATGTTTCAGATTTGTTAGTGCATTCATATTTGTCTTCAAGCATATTCCATATTTCTTTAGCAGTCATGCAAGAAGATATGCAATTAAACTCATTCCTATCTAATGCACAATATAAAAGGTTCATGGCATCAGCATTCAATTGTGCTAAATCCTTTTCATTAAAAGTTTGAGAGAGTGTGTGAAGATCATTTATTATGATTTTCCATAAATAATAGTTTTGTGATTGAATAAAGATGCGCATGCGTATTTTCCAATGTGTATAGTTTATGCCATTAAATAGTGGTGGTGTATCAATTGATTGTCCTTCTCCTAGAAAACTATCTATTTGAGTTGTCATGATCTTTGGCTCTAGTCGGTTAAGACTACAAATAATATTTGAGCACCTGCTCTGATACCACTTGTTGCCCAGTAGATACAACCCAAGAGGGGGGGGTGAATTGGGTCTTTTAAAACTTTTAAGCTACTTCTAGCACTTTTTGATTAATTATGCTAAGTTGTATATATGCGCAGTGAAAGTTAAACTTAGCGACAGTTTGATGTATAGAATGTGACTTGATTGAGTATGCTTGCAACTAAAGAATTCGCGGATAATAGTTAAGCAAGCAATTTATCTAAGTGAGTAAGTGTGTGAGTTAGATAATGACAAAAAGCATTACAAACACAGCAAACATATAGTGGTTCGGTGCACCCCAGCACCTACATCCACTCCCCAAGACTTCTTGGGAATTTCACTATAATCCTACAGATTACAGTCGGTTGTTTTACAAGCTCACAACCCAACTTGTTGTTTTACGAGCGCACAACGAACTCGGTCGGTTTTCCCAGGCTCACCGACTAGAACCACTCCGATTGTTTTTCCGGGCTCACAATCAAACCCTTACACGTTGGTTTTACCCTCGGCTCACCAACAAACCTATCTCCGTTGGTTTTCCCTTCGGCTCACCAACAAACCTTACACCGTTGGTTTTCCCTTTGGCTCACCAACAAACCTTAACCCCTTGATTCAATCCCGTGATTGAATCAAGTTACAAGATAATAAAACAAAGTTTAAAACAAATCAAAGCTTCTTAAACAAGCAAATATAACAATATAAACAAACAGAGTAAAGAGAAGCCCTCAAACGAGTTTTGAAGATGGAGGAGCTCGACTTCTTCTTTACTTGACCCTCTTCTGATTTGGCACGAAGTAGAGGATCACCGAGGCAGCACACTGATGGAGAGGAAGCTTTGGGATTCACTTGGAAGCTCTTCTTCTCTCTATTTCGTTTTGGATGGCCCTTTTGTGCTTGTGGGAGATTTCCTTTGTAATCTCTTTGAGATCTCTTTCCTAGATGATCTCTCCCACTTCCATTCGTTCTCCCCTAGCTCTCTTCTTGTTTTTATAGCTTTAGATGGCGTGGAAACAAGAATTAGCCGTTAGAGACAAAAATAGAGCCGTTGGACACAGTCTGCACTTCCTGACAATATTACCGTTGGGATTGGAGTCGACTCGCGCGATCAGGAGTCGACTCGCCTGTTGCAGGAGTCGGCTCGTGCTTTACTGGAGACGACTCGGCCACTGTTCCAAATTTGAATTAAAGTGCATGCCTTGACTGGGAGTCGACTCGTCTTAACCTGGAGTCGACTCGCCAACTTCTGGAGCTGACTTGGCAATTTCGGAGTCGGCTCATCCACTGAAGTCCGTGGATCCAATTTTGAATTTGATCCACTCGAGTCGACTCGACTGTCCTGGGAGTCGACTCGAATCTCAGAGCCCGAACTCCCGATCCTCTGTCTTTTGGCTCATCCAGTCTTGGAGTCGACTCGAACTTCCTCGGAGTCGACTCGGCTCTCAGTTTCTGAAAGTTGGTCTTCTGCCTTTTGACGTGAAGCTATCGTGGAGTCGACTCGAGCTGTCTGGGAGTCGACTCAAATCTCAGAGGCAGTAACTTGATCTTCTGTCTGTTGATGGTCGCGCAGTCTCGGAGTCGACTCGTGTATTGCGGGAGTCGACTCGAATCTCAGAGTCCATGAAATGCTCTCTGACTTTTTCTTTATGTACCGCTGAGAGTCGACTCTTGCTTTCTTTGGAGTCGACCTGCCAACCATCGGAGTCGACTCGCGTTCCACTGGAGTCGACTCGAATTTCAGACCCGAAAACTGCTCTCTGACTTTTTGCCTGTGACTCCTAGGAGTCGACTCATACTTCCCCGGAGTCGACTCGGTAAACATTGGAGTCGACTCGAATTCCTCAGGAGTCGACTCGAAGACTATTCTTTCGAATTTTTCCTTTGATTTTACTCCTCCAATTTGAACCTTTTGAACTTTAAACTTGGGGCAATGAATTGTAGCTTTCTTCTAACTTTTCTTGAGAGCTTTTGGAGGCCTTCTTGTGTTCTTCCAACTTGCTATGTTCCTTGCAAAATAAATATCTTTCTCCTTGCAACATAAACATTAGTATCTATACTTCAAGGTTTTGTGATCATCAAAATCAATCTATGAATCAATCTTTGGGTCATCATCTACTTTCCTTACAAACCTCATCTCCATCTGCTTCAAGATGATTGATCAAGAGTTGATTGAATTCCGGCGAGCAGATTTCAGCTTTCAAGTGTTCTACAGCTGCTAGCACTGTTGCGGAGAAGATCTTTTAGGGCTTCACATGTACTTCTTGTAGAGGCCATTCGTGTGCGTGGTTGCGAAGTCAAGAATCAGATCCACAACTTTCATCCATCATAAAAGGTATTAATCTAGCATTAATTATTTATTATTGTGTCAAGGTTTAGGTCCGATTCTTCAAGGTTTTACCCTCTTTTGGAGCTCCTCACGGAGATATCTCCAGAATCTATTCGATGGATATTCGGAGATTAATTGGAATAGAATTCTTAAGTTTTAGATCTGATAGTTAATCATGTATAAAAGTTTTAGTATAATTGTTTAAACGATTCCGGCATAATCCTATGTATTGTTAATGTGCTGATTTCTAGATTTGATCTTGTAAGCATGCATGAATTAAATTGTTTGATTTATTTTTCCGCTGCATTTTGAAACTTAAAAAGAACTACATGTGGCTTGATCCCCCTTGTGAAGGGGTACGTAGGCAACCCGATCGGTTCAGCCATGGTTTTCCAAAAAAAAAAATTCAGCATGCTAAACACCGAAGAACCTAGAATGCACTTTCAGTAGTATCAGAGCAAGGTTCATTTTTAAACTTTTATATTTTTATTTTTAAAATTAAATATGAAATTATTAACATGTTTAGATTACATCTAAAGTGTTTTTATGATTGATTTAATTGCTGATTATGCATGATTAAGTAGATCTAAAATTTTGGATGCATGTGATGCATGTTTATGTTAGGATTAGTAACATGAATAAATCTAAAATCATAATATTATTTAGATTAGATCTAAATAAAGTTTATGATTCATATGATCTTTGATTTTAATGAACAAATCAGATATGAAAATAAAAGTGAAAAAACAAATATATAAGATGTATGTTGTTTGTATTAATTCATGTTGTTATGTATATGTGATGCATGAACATAAAACATAATGACTTAAACATGAATTAAATCTGATTACATGTGACTAATTACAAAAACTCAGATCTGAAAATTTGTTTTAAGAACTAAAAGATTGAAATTAATATGTAATTAAAAAGAAATATGCAATGATCAAAACTTTCATAAGTATAAACTTAATTAAGAATTAAGTGTTATGATTGTAACTCAATTAATTGACATTGCATAATTCTTTGGGCATATGGGCTAGCTTGAATCAAGTTCTTAGGATTGGGTTAGACCTAAGGTTAGAATCATATATGGACTAATATAATTAATTGATCAAATCTAATTAAGTAGTAACTAGATTAGGTCAAGAAAATTCTTGGTCAATTTACAATAGTTGTAAATGGATCAAGTCCATGTCTTTGATTAGACCAAGATGGAACTTGATTTAGGCTCAGTGGTGTAGCTCGAGTTATTTGAGTAATCAAATCGAAATTGATTAACCAGTCGGTGTCTAAGATAAGTTTGGCAGACTCGATCAGTGGTTTTTAATTGGGAGCTACTCGCACTGATTCGTCTTTGTCGAGTTAATGGCATATTTCTTCCACCGATCTCACTTACCTGGCCGACATGGTCAATCACATTTTGATTGGATCACTTAATGATTCGAGTTAGCCCATACCTTAAAAAAAATCAGTATGACTAATTTAGGTGTCTTCTTAACCGGTTTCAGTCTAATCTGATTTGGTAAAGTCAGTGGGAGAAATTAGATTAACCGGATATTTTCATCTATCCTAATTATGAAATCCACTAAAATTATTAGGTCCTTAAAATAAAATGGTTATGGGGATAACTATGTCATAGCCTCCCATTAAGTTGGGTGATAATGGGTCCAATGTTTTGATAATTATTGGAGGCGCCACACGCGTGGTACTTATCAAGCATTGGAATTGTTATTCAATATATGATGAGTTAAGTGTACCTTTAATAGACGGTCAGGTGAGCCGAGCCATACTCGGGCTTGGTCGTCTATTAGTTGATTATACTTAACCCTATCATTTAATGGTTGGACCTGACTAGGGTATTCGGTGGAGGCGCCACACGCCTGCCGAAAAACGTAGGGCAAAATCATCACTAGAAGTTGCTTGGTGAAGCAATTGGTTAAGAACCTACCAATAGGTGCATATGGGTTGGTCGAGCCACACTCGAGCCTATATGCGATCTATTGGGTTCTAGTGTCCACTAAAGAATTAGGAGTAATTTTTCGAATTAGAGATAGAGGCTATCAATTTGTATAAAATGGTGGGAGTACCTTTAGACTAAAGTCCAAGTCTATTGAGTTTAGTCAATTCATATACTAATAGCCAAATTTTCTTTTTATACAGAAATGACCACTAATTTGTCACTTCGCTCATTGTTGGACAATGACAAGTTGACTGGTCCAAATTTCAATAATTGGCATAGGAAACTAAAAATAGTGCTAGAGCATGAGAGGATTCTTTATGTGATAACGGATCAAGCACCTAAGCAGCCTGCTGCTAATACATCAAGATCGGCCAGAGACACTTATCAGAAGTGGCTCAGTGACCGGATCACTGTTCGATGCATCATGTTGGTAGCAATGAGTGATGAGTTTAGTAGGCATTTTGAGAATATGCAACCGGAAGATATCATTCAAGTGTTGAATGAATCATTCGGCGTTCCTGACGACGTTGAGAGGCACAAAACTAGTTGTGCCATCTTCAGCGCCCGAATGAAAGATGGAACCTCGGTAACTGATCATGTATTGTACATGATTGAGTTGATCGAGCGTCTAAGCTCTCTTGGCATTCCCCTTCATGATCAATTGGGGAAGGATGCCATACTAAACTCATTGCCTAGATCATACCGTCCTTTTCTCACTCATTTTTGTATGACGAAATCTGTAGTGAATTATCACCAATTGTTGGGGTTACTACAGACGTTTGAGAATGATCACCAACTTCTTAAGAAGATGGTGAACTTAGTTGGAGGTTCATCCAAGGATCGCCCCTTTTAAGAAAGGGAAAAAGAAAAAAAAATCTAAACAAAACAGGTGCACCATGCTCAGCCTAGTCAGAAAAAGAATAAAAAGGCTGATCAGAGCAAGGTGGAGTACTTCTTCTGCAAGAAGCAAGGATATTGGAAGAGAAACTGTCGTCTTTACATTGCATCCCTCGATCCGAACCGGCCTAAAAAAATGGGCAATCAGTTGCCAATCAAGGTACTTATATAATAACACCTTGTAATTTTTCTATTTGTGATAATTCGATCTGGGTATTGGATACCGGTAGTTCTTTTAATATTTGCAATTCGTTGTAGGGGCTACAAGTCAGTAAGAGTTTTGAAGAAGGAGAAATGTTCCTGAATGTTGGAGATGGAAGACCAGTTCCAGTTCTAGCTTTAGAAATTTTTAAACTTGAATTCAGCTCTCATGTAAATGTCCTTAGTGATAGTCACTATTGTCCAAGTTTTCTATTGAATATCATTTATGTAGGCCTTTTGGCCAAAAATAGTTATGAAATATCAATAAAAAAGGATTATTATAATGTCATTTGGAATGGTGTTGTTGTAATGAATGGAATTCTAAGTAATGACATTTACATTTTGTCACAGCCTATTTATGTAATGTATAAATCCAATAAGCGCCCTATAATAGATAATGTCATGGATGTCTACCTTTGGCATCATAGGCTAGGTCATATTAACAAGAACAAGATGAACATATTAAGTAAAGAGGGAATCCTCGATGTTAATGATTGTGAATCATTGACAACCTAAGAATCGTACCTTCTTGGTAAAATGACCAAATCATCTTTTACCGGAAAAGGTAAACGAGCCAGTAATTTATTGACCCTTGTACATTCTGATGTATGTAGACCAATGAGTACAAATGCTAGAGATGGGTATTCATATTTCATTACGTTTACAGACGACTTTTTTAGGTATGGTTATGTCTATTTAATGAGACATAAATTTGAATCATTTGAAATGTTCAAATTATATCGTAATGAAGTAGAAAAACAAACTGGAAAGAGTATTAAAACTCTTCGATCAGATCGAGGAGGTAAATACCTCTCCAGTGAGTTTTTGACATATGTAGGAGAAAATAGGATTCTCTCCCAATGGACTCCTTCTGGTACACTACAATATAATGGTGTGTCAGAAAGAAGAAATCGAACTTTGTTAGACATAGTTCGATCCATGATGGGGTTTGCTAATCTGCCCATATTCTTTTGGGGATATGCTCTTGAGTCAGCCTGCTATATTTTAAATAAGGTTCCAAGTAAGTCTGTAAATAAAACACCACATGAGATGTGGATTGGACGTAAGCCGATGCTCTCTCACCTTAGGGTTTGGGGGTGTCCGACGTACGTCAAACGTTTGAAGATAGACAAACTTGAACCCAAGTCTGACAAATGTTTCTTTGTTGGTTACCCTAAAGAAACTAAAAGATATTACTTCTACTTTGCTGGAGAACAAAAGTTGTTCATAAGCAATAGAGCAATTTTCTTATAAAAGAAATTCCTTGGTGAAGGAACAAAAAGCTCTAATGTTGAGCTTAGAGAAGTTCAACATGTAAAAAATCTGACACCATCTACTAAACCAGTTGAGTTGGATTTGATTAGATCAGATCCAGAACCTATATTAGATGCACTATTAAGGTGATCGGGTAAAAAACCACGTCAGCCGGACAGATACTACGATTTCTTGGTCCGAGACGGAGATCCTATCGAACTTGATGAAAACGATAAGGATCCGATCACATATATGGATGCAATGCAGAGGTATGATACTGATAAATGGCTTGGAGCCATGCAATCCGAAATGAAATCCATGAAGGTCAATGATGTATGGACATTAGTTGACCTATCCGAAGGGATTAAATCCATAGGGTGTAAGTGGATATTCAAAAGAAAACGGGGCGCAGACGAAAAGGTAGAGACCTATAAAGCCCGTCTGGTTGCCAAGGGATATCGTCAACGTTATGGTATTGACTATGACGAGACGTTTTTTCCTGTGGCAATGCTCAAGTCCATTCGGATTGTGCTTGCGATAGCAGCACATTTAGACTATGAAATCTGGCAAATGGATGTAAATACCGCATTTCTAAATGGAGATTTAGAAGAGGAAGTGTATATGATACAACCTGAAGATTTTACATCTGCAGATGAGTCTAAAGTGTGCATGCTTCAAAAATTCATTTATGGATTAAAGCAAGCTCCACGGAGTTGGAATATACGTTTTGATAAGGTAATCAAAACATATGGCTTCATTAAGAATGAAGAGGAACCTTGCATTTATAAATGGGCAAATAGTTCAGTTATTATATTCCTTATTTTGTATGTTGATGACATTCTTTCAATCGGAAATGATATTCCTGCATTACAAGGAATAAATGTATGTCTATCATCTCAATTTGCCATAAAGGATTTGGGAGAAGCATCTTACAACCTAGGGATGAATATCTATAGAGGTAGATCTAGAAGATTGCTTGGATTATTTCAATCCACATATATTGATACTATACTGAAAAGGTTCAGTATGATTAATTCCAAGAAAGGCTATCTTTCGATGGGCCATGAAATCAACCTCCCTAAAAGGGATTGTCCGACAACCCCTCAAGAAAGAGAGAGTATGGATAGAATTCCATATGCTTCGGCAGTGGGATCTATAATATATGCCACAACATGTACTAGATCAGACGTGGCATACTCACTAGGAGTAGTGAGCAGATACTAGTCTGTTGCCCAAGGTGACAAGCCAAGGGGGGGTGAATTGGTTTCTCTTAATTTTTACTATCTTACTTTAGTCAATTGATGAGTGAGTAAAATTAGAACAATGCACAATATAAACACACAAGAAGTATAGTGGTTCGGTGCTCTCCTAAGCACCTACGTCCACTCTCCAAGCGACCCCTTGGGAATTCACTATAATCCTGCGGATTACAGTTGGATTGTTTTCCGGGCTCACAATCCAAAAACCTTTACACTTTGGTTTTCCGGGATCACCAAGAACCTATGTTGGTTTTACGGGCTCACCAACGAACCTTCACAATTAGTTTTACGGGTTCACCAATAAACCTACACCGTTGGTTTTACGGGCTCACCAACAAACCTTTACAAGGTGATTAAAAAGAAAGAAGAATGTTGAAACTCCTAGATGAGCAAATATAACATTTATAAGCTACAAAGAAGAGTTTAGAGAATAGTTATCGCTTGATGAAACTTCTCTCTTCTTTGTCAGGAATGCTTCACTCTTCAAGGGTGGATGGAGCTCTTAATATCTCTTGAAATCTGCTCAACCACTTCCTTTTGACTCTTGAATGAAGCACTTTAATTATGTTGACCCCCTAATGGATTTTGATGAATACAAAACACTAGAGTATAATTCCATTTATCTTAACAATTTACTTGAGGATTTCATGTGTTTAATTAAGAATATTGTTAAGAAATGTCTAGGCAAGTTTCCATAATTTTTATGAATTTATTGAAGAATTTTTGAGATGAAGAAAACAGATCAGGGACAGCCGAGACGTCTCCGGTTTGTTCCAGAGATGTCTCTGGCACAAACAGGAAGAGCTGGTACGTTTGGAGACGTCCCCGGCACCTGGCGAGGCGTCTCGCAGGGTCGGAGTCGACTCTCTCAGAAGCGGAGTCGACTCTCTCAGTGGCGGCAGAAAGGCCGATTTCAAGAGATGCGCGCGAGCCATCTCCACAGTACGTGGAGTCGTCCCCGCAAGTAAAAGCTGAGTTTCCGAGTCGTCCCCAGAGAGTGCGGAGTCGACTCTCTCAGGGTATTCCAGAGGATGTCTTTTTCGGTGATAAGGCAGCGGAGACGTCCCCTGAAAGAGCGGAGTCGACTCTCTCAGAGAATTCCAGAAGACTTGTTTTTCGGAGATATATCGGCGGAGTCGTCCCCAAGGCAGCGGAGTCGTCCCCATGCAAAAAAGCGCAAACAAGCCGAGACGTCCCCGTAAAGTGCCGAGGCGACCCTCTCAGAAAAATAGAAAAACAAGGATTCAAACCGTTCATCATCGGAGTCGTCCCCGTAAAGCGCCGAGTCGACCCCAAACAACGTCAAAAGTAAAATCTTACAGCCGAGACGTCTCGCGTTGAAGCGGAGACGTCTCCGAAGCGCTTGGGACGCGACTGATAACTTTTTCAGGTTTGGTTTGAATTTCAAACTCCCTTAACTTTATCTCTAACGGCTATATTTGCTTTTTGGGCTATAAAAGGGAGCTCTTAAGTGCTTTCCAACAACTTCTTACAAACCCAACACAAGATCATTCAAGAGAGAAGAAAGAAAAAGAGGTTCAAGGGAGTTAGTGCATTTAAGTGAAGAAATCAAGTGCCTTCAAGCTTTCCAAGTGATTTCGTGCTCAACTACTCTCTTCCGCTAAGCATTCAAAGCTCACATTCAAGCCAACGCGATCCACATCGGAAGAACCACCATTTCCCACGCTTCCAACGGCTAAAAGGGTTCTTCCGGGTTCTATTATTTCTCACTGTTTTATTTGCTTCTTGAGAGCTTTTAAATCCTTGTAAAACTTTCTCAATATTGTGCTTGTTCCAGTCAAGGGACTTGGAACAAGGGAAAGGCGTCCCAAGCCTAGGTGAAATTGGGGGTTATAGGGTTCGTTGTTAGCCCGGTGTAAAACAACGAGTTGGGTAGTACACTCGCAAAACTACCGGACTGTAATCTTGGATTATAGTGGAAATTCCCAAAGGTGCTTTGGGGAGTGGATGTAGGAGCAGTGGAAGCTCCGAACCACTATAAAACCGTATGTTTGCGATTGATTGTTCTCATACCTCTATCTTTACTTTAGTTCATACATTTGTGTGTTTTATTTTTAATTAGGCAAAAAGTTTTAAAACACCCAATTCACCCCCCTCTTGGGTGACCATCTCTGGGCAACAAGTGGTATCGGAGCAGGTGCTCTGTGTATTTCTTGAAAGACCTAACCGTCTTAGCCAAAGATCTAGATGGCAACACCCTTTAACAATGTTCCTGCTGAGGGGCAGGCAACCAATAGACCTCCACTCTTCAATGGGACAAATTATACCTATTGGAAGACTAGAATGAGGATTTTTATTCAAGCACAAGATTATGCCTTGTGGAGGGTCATAATCAAGGGACCACACGAACCATCTCACATGGTTAATGGCATTCAAGTTCCCAAACCTGAGGAGGATTGGGATGAGAATGACAGTAAGATGGTTCAACTCAATTCTAGAGCCATGAACTCATTATTCTGTGCTCTAGATGTAAATGAGTTCAATAGAGTCTCCACCTGTAGTTCCGCCAAGGAAATATGGGATAGGCTTGAAGTTACCCACGAGGGTACGAATCAAGTCAAAGAGTCTAAAGTGAACATTCTAGTTCACAAATATGAGTTGTTTAAGATGGAACCCAATGAAACCATCACATGCATGTTTACACGCTTCACCGATATAATTAATGATCTAAAGAGTTTGGGTAAATCCTATACTAATCCGGAACTTGTGAGTAAAATTCTCAGGTCTTTGCCGAAAGCATGGGAAGCAAGGTCACGGCGATCATAGAAGCCAAAGATCTCAACACTTTGGGACTAGAACAACTATTGGGCTCATTG
This sequence comes from Phoenix dactylifera, assembly GCF_009389715.1. Classification (NCBI taxonomy): domain Eukaryota; kingdom Viridiplantae; phylum Streptophyta; class Magnoliopsida; order Arecales; family Arecaceae; genus Phoenix; species Phoenix dactylifera. The sequence goes on from NW_024068138.1 coordinate 128,146, forward strand.
ATGACGCATGTGTTAGATGTATGCCCTAGAAGCCAATTTGGCTGACACATTGTTGATTCTAGGGACATAATTTTGTACTTGACTGTTTATTATTGAATAAATAAAAGGCATCTTTTTCATTCATATTATTTATGTGTCTATGAATCGTCCAAGAAATTAATAAGATGATGATACATATTCTCAAGAGTTGAGAATTTGAGCCATGTATCATTGGTGATTAATTTCTAAATGCTCCTGATCAATGGATCATCACGAGGACGGTGATCGATCCGATCAGTGCACAGATCACTTTCCTTATGGATGGACGAGACTTGAGTCCACAGTGTAGGGACACTGAAGTGATAGTGCAGGTGCTTGTTAGAGAACAAGGGTACTGAGCGTGACCAAGACAAGAAGTCACTTGGATGTCTATCCACTCGTCAGTGACTTGCTTGATGTTGCAGTAGTGTGACTGGTCCTTTGACCTGCGGTGCTTCGGCTACTCACAGTGAGGTTATTGTAGTTTGACTGCACACATACATGGTCTCTAGCCATATGGGTCCATGCAGTGTAGATTGGCTGCAGTAAGTTCACTGTAGGAGTAGGGTATGCACCTATAAGGAATCTATCGACCTTGATAGAAGAGGAGTGATCCTATGTGATTTGTTAGACTGAGTTCTAAGACCTTGGCCAGGGCAGTAATATAAAGTGGAAAAAGAGTTTTCCACTATCGAACTCAAGTCAAATAAATCTTGACATATGACAGACGATGGGGTTTGACGAGTTGTCCATGACCTCCGTCCCATAGGGATCCACGATAGTAGGACTGTATCACACGTTAACTGCACCTAGAGGTTCATCTTTCTATTCTACTGGGTAGCCACTACATGCTGCTAGGTGTCACTGGTGGATGGTGGGACTCATAGGGATTATCTTGATGATCGATAAACCCTAACGAGTTGAGTTGGAATCGTTCCAACCCATTGAAAGGAGTTTTCAATGATATTGAGATAGAGATCACAATATATCTCACTACCAGTCAGAATAGAACCTATGGGGTCACACACACTAGAAGTATTGACCGATCCGATGGTTGAAATCGTGATTAGGAATCACAAGAAATCAATTTGATTGATAAGAAGTTGAAGAAGGAACAAAGGGAATTAATTAATTGGACTTAAACACAAATCCTACTTCGGATAGGATTTCTAGAGTCCTAATTGGATTAGGACTGGAAATCCTAGTTGGAGTAGGACTGGGATTCCTACTTGGAATAGGATTCCTACAATCCTAATGAGATTAGGAATTTTGAATTAAAATTGAATTCCTACTTGGAGTAGGATTCCTAGAAATCCTAATTAGATTAGGACTTCGGATTCAAATAAAGTCCTAATTGGATTAGGACTAAAATTAAACAAATCCTAATTGGATTAAGATTCCTTAAGTCTAAATTAATTATTAATCTTATAAATCAACATGACTCCTAATTGGATTAGGATTGAAGAGTTCAATTAAGTCATGATTCATTCAAGTCCTAATTGGATTAGGACTAGCGTAGATTGAACCCAATTTGGCTAATCCTAATTAGATTAGGATTAAACCATGAGAGAGGCACCTAATCCTCTTTGGAAGAGGATTAGGTTAACCAAGTAAGAGGGGCATAAGCCCCTCTCATCTTGGTTGGTGCGGCACAAGAGAGGGGGCCGGCGCCCCCCTCTTTGGAAAATCATCTAGGGCTCCTACTTTGGAGGAGCCCTTGATGCTTATAAAAGGGACCTAGGGCCGACGCCCTAGGTAGAGCTCTCTTCCTCCTCTTGCTGCCGCCATCATCCCCTCTCCTCCCTTGGTTGGGCCGCAAGCAAGGTGCAAGCAAGTTGAAGCTTGGCGGCATCCCTTCTCCTTCCTCTTGGCTTCAACGCGTGTGAAGAGAAGAAGGCTGCGAAGGGCTTTGATCTTCTTCCTCTTCTTCTTCCTCCTCTCTAGTGCAATCAAGAGTTGATTGAAAGAGAGGACATCAGCCATCAAAGCTATCTCTGCAAGGGAGCTAGCACCCCGGTGAGATAGAGAGCTTGGATCGGATCCTGCTTCGTGTGGATACCCGTAGAGGCCGGACGTTTGAACGGCTTCAAGCGAACCCTCTTCCAAAAACCACGAATTCAGATTTGCAGTGATCATCTACCCGCGCAAGGTGAAGATTTGATCTTCCTAATAGTTTTAAAAGTTTTAATTCTTACCTAATTACGAAAGGTCTCGAAACAACGTTCATGCGATGAACGTCGAACCCGTGCATGCCGATTCCGCTGCCATCTGAAAAAAATTTTGAAATATCAGCGGCGTGGGCGGGTACCCAACAGTGGTATCAGAGCCTAGGCTTCGTAGATTAAGGTAAGAATTAAATATCTAAAGGCTTATTAGATCTGAAAATTGAATGATCATGCATGCTGAAAATTTCTGCATGCAGATTTTTTTAGGGGTGCTAATTTTTGCATGCTGATTTTTATGTGATAAAATGATGATTCTAATTGCGTTGTTAATGAGATTATAAAGTTTAGAATCATGATTAGCATGATCAGCAACCTATGTCATGACATAATCAGTTAGTTTTCAGATCTGAAAATTATAATTGTTGCATATGGTGATGATCATAGGATTCAAACCCTTTTGGTATCAAATGTAATGACCTGCGATGTGATCTGCGATGTCATGTAATTTTTTAGATGCTTGCATGCATCTTATTTGATGTTTTGAGAGGCCTGCGTGCCTCCTAAAAGGAGATGTAATTTATTTTTATTTTTATTTTTCATCTGGTTGTATTTCTGTGATGTGATGTACATCAACGATCAAGTCGAAGACGATGCATGAGATGAACAGGGGTCTAAGCGGTTGATGGCGATTGGATCAAGAGTTGGTCAAGGATCGAATCAAGGAGGCTTGGAACCAATTCAAGAGTTGAAGACCAGTTGATCGATTGACGTGCATGTGCTTGTAATACGACCTAACTAGAATCCATGATCATCACCTATTTAAAGTTTAGCTTTAATTTGATGCTGCGATTATAACTGCCCGTGATGTGCCGTTTGCATGTGATGTGAATGCGAGTCGGGTAGATAGGTTTACATGTGATGTAGCAAACCCAATTGAGACCTAAATCAAAACCTCCTCAATCAAGTCGAGAGTGAACCGACATGAGCAAGTCATATTAGATTAATTGATCTAATTGGTGTCTAGGAAAGCATGAAAGGTGGTTACTTAATTAGGACCTTACTCTCTGAGTAGGGGAGCCTCCCACCCGCTTACCTGGTCAATTGTTCGATTACCTCTTATGAAGAGCTCAAGTTGCAAACACTAAGACCTGATTAACCAATATTAAGTCAATAGGTCTTCCACTATAGTAGAGCTGCTAAGGCCTTTCTGATGTTGATTTGTCTCGGCTGGATACAGTGGTCAAGTTGCATCGGGGGGCTGGACCTCTCTATAGACATGAGATGTTGTAGGGTAAAGGTGGGGTTGGGCACCAATAACTGTTAGGTGAGGACCCAATGACGACTTTATTCCTACGGTTATACGGTGGGTCTGACTTAACTAAGAAATGGGACCAATAACTGTTAGGTGAGGTCTTCATGGCTTAGAGACCAAGTTACACTGCAATATGCTCGAGAAGCATTGTACAAGAGTTGTACACTCATCCATCTATGTGTCACCAATAACTGTTAGGTGAGGTGGCATGTAAATCGGTGGGACCGCAGTACCCACTAGAAACCCTAGTCGTGTGGGATTTCTGTTTTCCTACCAGGGAAGTGTGAGGAATTCGAGAAAATAGTGGGAGTTACATTCGTTCTAAAAGACCTTAGAACAGATTAGGATCAAGTACAAAAATCTAACTGGAATCTTTACTCTCTGCAGATACAATGTCGGCTTCAAACCCTTTGACCCGTATTCTTGAGACCAACCGACTGACCGGAACCAATTACAAAGACTGGCTTAGAAATCTCAAAATTATTTTGGACTGTGAGAAAATAGGCTACATACTCGATTCAGATATCTCCACACTACCAACACGTCCTACTGATATTCAGCGTGAGATGCATAAAAAGTGGTTGGATGATGACATTAGAGTAAAATGCTATATGATGGCATCCATGTCAAATGAACTCCAATGCCAGCATGAAAATATGAAGACTGCTAGGGACATACTGGCGCACCTGCAAGAGTTGTATGGTGAGCAGAGTCGCACAGCTCGTTTTGAAATGTCCAAGAGGCTTTTTAAAACAAAGATGCGCGAGGGGCAGTCTGTCCATGATCACGGTCTGACCATGATCAAGGACCTAGAGGAGCTTGAGAAGCTCGGTATGGACATGCACAAGGAATTACAAGTGGATTTGATCCTACAGTCACTTCCTGATTCATTTGGTCAGTTTATAGTAAACTACCACATGAATAAGATTGAATGCACTAAGACTGAACTAATCAACATGTTGGTAACTGCTGAGGGAGCCTTGAAAGGTTCAAGGGGCAATGTCCTTGCTGCTGAGTTGACTTCTGGTTCCAAGAGAAAGTCTACTTGGAAGAAAAAGAAGCCTGCTAAGAAGCAGAAGAAAGACAAGAAGCCAAAGAAGGAAGTTCAAAAAAAAAAGGCTAACGACAAAGGAAAATGTTTCCACTGCAATATCGAAGGCCACTGGAAAAGAAACTGTCCTTCATACCTCGAGAGCCTGAAGAACAAGAAAGGTGACACACCTTCAGAAGGTATAGACTTGCTCATTATTGAAACTAATCTAACGGTTTCTTCTACTTCTAGTTGGGTTATAGATTCTGGTTCTAGTGCTCATTTGTGCACTACCATGCAGGGTCTAAAGGAAAGTAGAAGGCTGGCGGAAGGTGCGGTAACCCTTCGGGTTGGCAACGGGGCAAAAGTTGCTGCTGTGGCTGTGGGCACCTACCATCTGCGACTACCGTCTGGATTTAGTTTATTACTTAGAGACTGCTATTATGTACCTGCTGCTAGCAGAAATTTGATTTCTGTTTCATGTCTAGCACAGGAAGGTCATGTTTTTACATTTGACAAAGACTGCTGTTCTATTTATTTAAGGAATAAAATAGTCGCACGTGGTTTTATGATTGACAGTCTCTATCATTTACATATGGATGTATCTGTGAATGTTACCGAGCAAGATGTGAGTGCCAAAGGATCCAAAAGATCCAGAGATGAGATAAACTAAAAATATTTGTGGCACCTCAGGCTTGGCCATATTGGAGAGGACAGAATGAACAAAATGGATAAAGATGGGCTTTTAGGCTCATTGACTTCCGAGTCGTATCCAGTTTGCGAGTCCTGTCTTCAAGAAAAAATGGCTAGACTGCCCTTTGTAGGACATGGGGAGAGGACCACTGAAATACTTACCCTAGTACATACAGATGTATGTGGCCCATTCGATGTGCTAGCCAGGGGACGTTATTCTTACTTCATTACCTTTACCGATGATTATTCACGGTATGGGTATGTGTATCTTATGAGACACAAGTCTGAATCTTTTGAAAAGTTCAAAGAGTTCAAGAATGAAGTAGAAAAACAAACTGGAAAACCTCTTAAGGCTCTTCGATCAGATCGAGGAGGAGAATACCTTAGTGGGGAATTTCGGGACTATCTCAAAGAAAACGGCATAGTCTCACAATAGACACCTCCGGGTACACCTCAACTCAACGGGGTGTCAGAGAGGAGGAATCGGACCTCGTTGGACATGGTCAGGTCCATGATGAGCTTCACTGATTTACCTATGTTCCTTTGGGGAGATGCCTTACTCACAGCGATTTATTTATTGAATAGAGTTCCCTCTAAATCCATTCCTACCACACCGTATGAGATATGGCATGGTAAGAAACCAAGTCTGGGTCATCTCAAGATTTGGGGATGTCCAGCCCACGTCAAGAGACTACAGGCGGACAAACTAGAGGCTAGGACCATAAGTGCTCGTTTTATAGGATATCCTAAAGAGTCATTAGGATACAATTTTTACGTCTCAGAGGATCACAATGTGTTTGTGAGCCGTCATGCCATCTTCTTGGAAAATCAGTTTATCCTTGATAGAGGCAGTGAGAGGAAAATTGAGCTTGAAGAGAAAGTCTCTGAAAAGCAACGAGTCATGGATCCTATTGAACCCATTCATACAGAGCCAGTACATGATGTCCCTCGACCACCTCGTAGATCTAGTAGGGTCTCCCATCCTCCCGATAGATACTTAGGTATACTAGAAGAGGATACCGAGGAAATGTTCCTAGTGGGAGATAGGGATCACATACACGATCCCAAAACCTACAACGAGGCGATATCTGATATCGATTCCGAGAAATGGCTGGAAGCTATGAAATCAGAGTTAGACTCCATGCATTCCAACCAAGTCTGGACCTTAGTAAACCCACCAGAAGGTATTGTACCTATTGGATGCAAATGGATCTACAAAAGGAAAATAGGTTCGGATGGAAAGGTAGAGACCTTTAAGGCAAGGCTGGTGGCGAAAGGGTATAGTCAACGCGAAGGCATTGACTATCGGGAGACCTTTTCACCTGTAGCCATGCTGAAATCCATCCGAACACTGCTTGCCATTGCAGCATTTCATGATTATGAAATCTGGCAGATGGATGTGAAAACTGCTTTCCTGAATGGATATCTTAATGAAGACATCTATATGGAACAGCCTTTAGGTTTCACTTCCAGTGATGGAGATCACAAGGTCTGCAAGCTGCAAAGGTCCATCTATGGACTAAAGCAAGCATCTCGGAGTTGGAACACTCGTTTCGATGACGCAATCAAAACGTTTGATTTCATCAAAAACGAAGAGGAACCGTGTGTTTACAAAAAGGTTAGGGGGAGTGCTATCGTTTTTCTCGTACTGTACGTAGATGACATTCTCCTGATTGGGAATGATATTCCCATGCTAACCTCGGTCAAGGTCTGGTTGTCAAAAGAATTCTCCATGAAAGACCTTGGGGAAGCATCCTATATTTTGGGAATAAAGGTCTATAGAGATAGATCTAAAAGGATGCTTGGCCTTTCACAGAAAATGTACATAGAGGAGGTGCTGAAGAGGTTCAGCATGGAAAACTCCAAGAGGGGTCTCTTACCCCTAAGGCATGGAATTCATCTCTCCAAGAAGATGTGCCCCAACACATCTGAAGAGATTCAACGCATGAGCAAGATACCCTATGCATCGGCAATAGGGAGCCTCATGTATGCCATGCTATGTACACGACCTGATATAGCTCTTGCTGTGAGTGTCACAAGCAGATATCAGTCGAATCCAGGTGAAGAACACTGGACAGCTGTGAAGAATATTCTTAAGTACTTGAGAAGAACTAAAGATTTATTCTTGGTTTTTGGAGGATCATCAGAGTTAAAGGTAGAAGGGTACACAGATTCAGACTTCATGACTGATGTCGATGACAGGAAGTCAACATCTGGATATGTGTTCTTGTGCAATGGTGGTACGGTAAATTGGAAGAGTTCTAAACAACCGATCATTGCTGATTCTACTATGAAAGCTGAATACATCGCCACCTCTGAAGCTGCTAAGGAAGGCTTCTGGTTCAAGAAATTCATTGCAGAGTTGGACGTGATGACATCAGATGCCATAACACTCTACTGCGATAATAATGGCGCCATAGCCCTTGCTAAGGAGCCAAGGTCTCATCAGAAGTCTAAGCATATAGAGCGGCGCTTCCATCTCATACGCGACTATGTTGAGAAGAAATATGTAAAGGTGCAGAGAGTAGACTCCGCGGATAACGTGGTGGACCCGTTCACTAAGCAGCTAAGTCAGCAAAAGACTGAAGCCCACCTTGAGAAGATGGGCCTAAGATATATAACCAATTGGCTTTAGTGCAAGTGGGAGATTGTTAGATGTATGCCCTAGAAGCCAATTTGGCTGACACATTGTTGATTCTAGGGACATAATTTTGTACTTGACTGTTTATTATTGAATAAATAAAAGGCATCTTTTTCATTCATATTATTTATGTGTCTATGAATCGTCCAAGAAATTAATAAGATGATGATACATATTCTCAAGAGTTGAGAATTTGAGCCATGTATCATTGGTGATTAATTTCTAAATGCTCCTGATCAATGGATCATCACGAGGACGGTGATCGATCCGATCAGTGCACAGATCACTTTCCTTATGAATGGACGAGACTTGAGTCCACAGTGTAGGGACACTGAAGTGATAGTGCAGGTGCTTGTTAGAGAACAAGGGTACTGAGCGTGACCAAGACAAGAAGTCACTTGGATGTCTATCCACTCGTCAGTGACTTGCTTGATGTTGCAGTAGTGTGACTGGTCCTTTGACCTGCAGTGCTTCGGCTACTCACAGTGAGGTTATTGTAGTTTGACTGCACACATACATGGTCTCTAGCCATATGGGTCCATGCAGTGTAGATTGGCTGCAGTAAGTTCACTGTAGGAGTAGGGTATGCACCTATAAGGAATCTATCGACCTTGATAGAAGAGGAGTGATCCTATGTGATTTGTTAGACTGAGTTCTAAGACCTTGGCCAGGGCAGTAATATAAAGTGGAAAAAGAGTTTTCCACTATCGAACTCAAGTCAAATAAATCTTGACATATGACAGACGATGGGGTTTGACGAGTTGTCCATGACCTCCGTCCCATAGGGATCCACGATAGTAGGACTGTATCACACGTTAACTGCATCTAGAGGTTCATCTTTCTATTCTACTGGGTAGCCACTACATGCTGCTAGGTGTCACTGGTGGATGGTGGGACTCATAGGGATTATCTTGATGATCGATAAACCCTAACGAGTTGAGTTGGAATCGTTCCAACCCATTAAAAGGAGTTTTCAATGATATTGAGATAGAGATCACAATATATCTCACTACCAGTCAGAATAGAACCTATGGGGTCACACACACTAGAAGTATTGACCGATCCGATGGTTGAAATCGTGATCAGGAATCACAAGAAATCAATTTGATTGATAAGAAGTTGAAGAAGGAACAAAGGGAATTAATTAATTGGACTTAAACACAAATCCTACTTCGGGTAGGATTCCTAGAGTCCTAATTGGATTAGGACTGGAAATCCTAGTTGGAGTAGGACTGGGATTCCTACTTGGAATAGGATTCCTACAATCCTAATGAGATTAGGAATTTTGAATTAAAATTGAATTCCTACTTGGAGTAGGATTCCTAGAAATCCTAATTAGATTAGGACTTCGGATTCAAATAAAGTCCTAATTGGATTAGGACTAAAATTAAACAAATCCTAATTGGATTAAGATTCCTTAAGTCTAAATTAATTATTAATCTTATAAATCAACATGACTCCTAATTGGATTAGGATTGAAGAGTTCAATTAAGTCATGATTCATTCAAGTCCTAATTGGATTAGGACTAGCGTAGATTGAACCCAATTTGGCTAATCCTAATTAGATTAGGATTAAACCATGAGAGAGGCACCTAATCCTCTTTGGAAGAGGATTAGGTTAACCAAGTAAGAGGGGCATAAGCCCCTCTCATCTTGGTTGGTGCGGCACAAGAGAGGGGGCCGGCGCCCCCCTCTTTGGAAAATCATCTAGGGCTCCTACTTTGGAGGAGCCCTTGATGCTTATAAAAGGGACCTAGGGCCGGCGCCCTAGGTAGAGCTCTCTTCCTCCTCTTGCTGCCGCCATCATCCCCTCTCCTCCCTTGGTTGGGCCGCAAGCAAGGTGCAAGCAAGTTGAAGCTTGGCGGCATCCCTTCTCCTTCCTCTTGGCTTCAACGCGTGTGAAGAGAAGAAGGCTGCGAAGGGCTTTGATCTTCTTCCTCTTCTTCTTCCTCCTCTCTAGTGCAATCAAGAGTTGATTGAAAGAGAGGACATCAGCCATCAAAGCTATCTCTGCAAGGGAGCTAGCACCCCGGTGAGATAGAGAGCTTGGATCGGATCCTGCTTCGTGGGGATACCCGTAGAGGCCGGACGTTTGAACGGCTTTAAGCGAACCCTCTTCCAAAAACCACGAATTCAGATTTGCGGTGATCATCTACCCGCGCAAGGTGAAGATTTGATCTTCCTAATAGTTTTAAAAGTTTTAATTCTTACCTAATTACGAAAGGTCTCGAAACAACGTTCATGCGATGAACGTCGAACCCGTGCATGCCGATTCCGCTGCCATCTGAAAAAATTTTTGAAATATCAGCGGCGTGGGCGGGTACCCAACAGCATGAGCTCACAATGAAGCAACATGAAGAAGAGTTGCCAAAGAAGAAGACAATTGCACTCAAGGCTACTTCGAGTGTGTGTGAAGAAGAAAGTAGTGAGAGTGAAGAAGAAAGCGAAGATGAGGACTTGGGTTTAATAGTAAGGAAGTTTAAGAAATTCATGAGAAGAAAGAAACCCTTCCCAAGAAAGAAATTTGGAGGAAGAAATGATTGGGAAAAAGAAAAGAAAAAAGAAAGAGACCCAATCATATGCTATGATTGCAAGAGACCGGGACACATTCGTTCCGAATGCCCTCAACAAAAGAAGCACTTTGGAAAGAAGAAGAAGAAGGCGTTGAAGGCAACGTGGGACGATAGTGACACATCCTCCTCCGAGGAAGAGAAGGAAGAGACCGCAAATTTGTGCTTCATGGCATTTGAAAACGACGAGGTATGTCAAAGCTCAACTATAAATTTTACTTTAGAAGAATTATATGAAGCTTTTCAAGAACTTATGAGTGATTGTAGTATGTTAGGAGCAAAGAATAAAGAACTAAAGGCCTCCAATCAGAAACTAAAGGATGATATTAAAAAACTATTGATTGAGAAAGAGAGCGTTGAAAATATTAACACCATTGATCTAGAAAATAAAAATTCAAAACTTAGCATTGAAAATGAAACGGCAAAAACACTAATTAAGGAATTGAATCTAAAAGTTAAATCTCTACTCAATAATAATACCTCACTTGCACAAAATGTTGAATCCTTTAAAAAGGATAAGGAAGAACTAGTTAAAGAAAATTTGGATCTTAAGAATGAGGTACATAAGTACAAACCAATTGTTGAAAAATTTACACAAAGCTCTGAAAAATTAAATCTTATTCTTTCAAATCAAAGAGCTGTTTTTAATAAAGCCGGATTAGGATATAAAACTAACAAGCAACAAAAGTATCTAAAGAATTTCTTTGTGAAAGCAAAAGATGTCAAAACTGAAAAACCTACATGCTTTCATTGTGGAAAAAGTGGACATAAAGCCTACTCTTGTATTCAAAGAAAGATCCAAACTAACAAGAGTACATTTGTAAAAGCTAAAAACATAACTAAAGTATGGGTGCCTAAGGGAACCAACTACACTAACCACGAAGGACCCAAGAAAACTTGGGTACCTAAGAGCTTCACATGATCATTTTGCAGGTATGCCTTGCAGCCAGGAATAAAAAGAGAATGTGGTATCTTGATAGTGGTTGCTCAAGGCATATGACCGGTGACAAGAGTCTCTTCGTCACTTTAAAATCAAAAGAAGGAGTAGTCACATTTGGAGACAATGCTAAAGGTCAAATCATTGGTGTTGGTAAAATCTCCATATCACCCTCCTCATTTATTGACAATGTATTGTTAGTTAATGGACTCAAACATAATTTATTAAGTATAAGTCAATTTTGTGACAAGGGCTTTAAAGTGTCATTTGAATCTTCACTTTGCATAATTAGTAGTCCAGTTGACAATGAGATCATACTTACAGGACATAGGCATGGAAATGTTTACATGGTAGATCTTGATGATCTCACCATGAAGGATGGCCAATGTCTTGTAGCCATGGATCCCAAAGTCAATGAGACTAGTTGGTTATGGCATCGTAGATTAGGGCATGCTAGCATGGATTTAATCTCTAAATTGATTACAAAAGATCTAGTCAAAGGACTACCAAAAATAGATTTTGAAAAGAACAAAATTTGTGCTGCATGTCAATTAGGAAAACAAACGAGAAGCTTTTTCAAGTCTAAAAACATAGTCTCAACATCAAAACCCTTAGAACTAATTCACATGGATTTATTTGGACCCACTAGAACTGCTAGTCTAGGGGGTAAGAAATTTGGTCTTGTAATCGTTGATGATTTTTTACGTTTTACATTGGTTTCATTTCTTGCACACAAAGATGAGTCCTTTCTCGCTTTTATCAAGTTTCATAATAGGGTTTCGAATGAACTCAATCTTAAACTAAAAGCAATTAGGAGTGATCATGGTACCGAGTTTGAAAATCAGTATTTTGAAAAATTTTGTGAAGAAAATGGTATCAATCACAATTTCTCGGCACCTAGGACACCCCAACAAAACGGGGTGGTAGAAAGAAAGAATCGCACACTAGCAGATATGGCTCGTACCATGTTGTGCGAATCGGATTTACCAAAGTACTTTTGGGCTGAAGCAATAAATACTTCATGTCATATTTTAAACCGTGCTTTAGTTAGATCCATCTTAAAGAAAATACCTTATGAGTTGATAAAAAGTAAGAAACCAAATATAAGCTATTTTCATGTTTTCGGTTGTCGATGCTTTATTTTAAACAATGGAAAGGACAATCTAAGTAAATTTAGTGCTAAATCAGATGAGGAGATCTTCTTAGGTTATTCCTCATCTACTAGAGCATACAGGGTCTTCAACAAGAGAACTCTCGTTGTTGAAGAATCCATTCATGTTGTTTTTGATGAAGCTAATGGAGATTCTTCTAGAAAAGAAGAAGATGGTGATGCAGGTATACTTGAAGACCGAATGAAGGAATTCTCCATACAAGACAAACAACATGAGGATGAAGAAGATACAATTCAGCAAGATGAAGAAGATCAACCTCCATCGAGAAATCAAGATCTTCCTAAGGAATGGAGGTATGCACATGGTCATCCAAGGGATCTAATCCTTGGTGATCCTTCACAAGGAATAAGAACTAGATCCTCTTTAAGAAACACTAGTAATTATCTTGCATTCGTTTCACAAATCAAGCCTAAATCACTAGAAGAAGCTGAAAAAGATGAAAATTGAATGAATGCTATGCAAGAGGAATTAAACCAATTTGAAAGAAATGAAGTTTGGACTCTAATGAAAAGACCCCCTAATGTTTCAATTATAGGCACCAAATGGGTATATAGAAATAAACTAGATGAAGATGGAATAGTAATAAGAAACAAAGCTAGGCTAGTGGCCAAAGGATATAATCAGGAGGAAGGAATAGACTTTGATGAAACTTTTGCTCCTGTTGCTAGATTAGAGGCTATTAGACTACTTTTGGCATATGCATGCTTTATGGAGTTCAAACTCTATCAAATGGATGTAAAAAGCGCCTTTTTAAATGGTTATATAATAGAGGAAGTTTATGTAGGACAACCTCCAGGTTTTGAGAACCACTTACATCCAGATTATGTTTTTAAATTGCATAAAGCATTATATGGACTTAAGCAAGCCTCTAGGGCATGGTATGAAAGATTAAGTAATTTCCTAATTGAAAATAAATTTAAAAGAGAAAATGTGGACAAAACCCTCTTCATTAAAAGAAAAGGAAATGACTTATTGCTTGTGCAAATTTATGTGGATGATATAATTTTTGGTGCTACTAATGATAGTCTTTGTCAAGAGTTTGCCAAGCTTATGCAGGGAGAATTTGAAATGAGCATGATGGGTGAGCTCAACTTCTTCCTTGGGCTACAAATAAAACAATCAGAGGAAGGCATCTTCATCAGTCAGTCCAAATATATCAAGGAGATGTTGGAAAAATTCAAGATGAAGGATGCAAAGGAAATCAGCACACCCATGGGCTCAAGTTGCAAGCTTGACAAAGATGAAAAAGGTAAAAGTATAGACTGCAAATTGTACAGAGGTATGATAGGCTCTTTACTTTACCTTACTGCTAGTAGACCAGATATATTATTCAGTGTTTGTATGTGTGCTAGATACCAAGCATGTCCTAAGAAATCACACTTGCAATCTATTAAAAGAATTTTTAGATATCTAGTAGGGACATCTAATGTAGGCTTATGGTATTCTAAACAATCTGACATAAATTTAATTGCTTATTCCGATGCTGATTTTGCCGGGTGCAAACTCGACAGAAAAAGCACAAGTGGCACATGTCAATTCTTGGGTGCTAATTTGGTTTCTTGGTTTAGCAAGAAACAGAATTCAGTTGCCTTATCCACAGCTGAGGCTGAGTACATTGCAGCTGGAAGCTGTTGTGCCCAAGTTCTATGGATTAAGCAACAACTTGAAGACTTCGGTATCAAAATGGACAATATACCAATTAAATGTGATAACACAAGTGCAATTAATTTAACAAAAAATCCTGTCCAACACTCAAAATCAAAACATATAGAGATTAGGCATCACTTTATTAGGGATCATGTGCTGAAAAATGATGTGATGATTGAGTATGTATGTACTAAAAATCAATTGGCCGATATCTTTACAAAGCCCCTTTGTAAAGATAGGTTCAACTTCTTAAGGAATGCATTGAGCTTGTATGATCCTAGCAATTAAATTGAACTTGCATTGCAATGCTTTGCTACTCAAACTAGTAATCCACTTCAAGGTCAACATAAGTGAAAGCATGAATCTATCTAAGTTAAATGACGAATTGTTCGACTTTCCGGAGGATGGTTACCCTCCCTTGGACTCATCATGGAGATATTTTCAGAGCCTATTTCATAGGTATTCGAAATTTGGTCAAACATTCCTCATTTCAATGTTAATAATTCAAAAAAAATCATTATCAAACTTTTATAGGATATATTATTAAGGGGGAGGATCACAAACAAACTCACTCTGTATTCACCAAAAGAAATCATGTTGATTAGTGTGATTGAGTAAAATAAATTGGGAAAAGATAGAAATTAGTCTGAAATTTTTCAGTGCCGGAGACGTCTCTGGCAAATCGCAGAGACGTCCCCCCGGCGAGACGTCTCGCATCAGTCGCGGAGACGTCTCGGGGACCGAACGAGGGTTTTTAAATAGGTGAAACAGCTCGAGCCGACCCGAGCTATTCTCTTCCATCTCCGACAAAAACAAAAACCCTAGCCTCCATTTGCTCTCCACCACAAACCCTAGCCTCCATTTGCTCTCCATCACAAACCCTAGCATCCATGGCACCTAAGAGGGCTAGACGAAACCGGTGGGAGGCGTCCTAGGGTAGCAACCGACGGTGAGGAACGGAGGGAAGAGCCATCCGCGCCGTCCCCTCCGGTTGCTCCGCCAACCACGACCATTTCCTGTGCGAATCGCACAGTAACCACCGGTAGGTACATAGAGTTCCATTTTCTAGATAGTGAGGGGTTCTCTATTGGAGAGAAACTCCGTGCCCAAGGGTGGGAATACCTTTGTACCCTCAATACATCGACCTACCCCGGCCTAGTTAGAGAGATGTTTAGTAATATGGCCTCTGGGGACTTAGGGTACACTGCACATGTCCGGGGGACGTTGGTAGAGATTAATGAGGATGTCCTATCTAGCGTCTTGCAAATCCCTAAGGACGGTGAGGCTCCGACCTCACATCCCCAAAGGGAAATAGCCCTAAACTTGCTTTTAGGACGAGAGGACTGCGGGCCTCTTGATGTAGTGAACTCACAAGACCTAAATGCCGAAATGAGACTACTTTTGAGTATTGTCAACCGAGTCTTGTTTCCAAAAACCGGTCGCTTCGATTTTGTTTCGGAGCGAGACCTAGTTATCATGCACCACATCCTACTAGGGATTCCCCTAAACCTCCCTAGACTTATGTTGAACTACATTGCTATATGTCATAGGTATTCTAGGTTTAGCATACCCTATGGGATGATCTTTACCCTAGTATTTAAACATTTTAAGGTTCACATTCCAGAAAATGAACCTGCAAAACCCTTGAGAAACACCGACTATTATAATGAGAGCACAATGCGTAGAATGGAGTTTCACAAGATAGATGGGTTATGGGTTAAGGTACCAAAAAGAAAAGCTCAAACCTTAGACCCTGAGATCCCACATCAGGAGCCTGACCACCACTCTCCTCCACTCAGCCACATGGACTTCTCTGATATACCCTCCAGCTCAGCTGGACCTTCCACCTCTATGCCACCTCCTCCTACAGTCACTGGGCCCTTCTCCCTATCAGAAGAACAGATGCACACTTTAGCATCTGTGATATGCCAGCAAATGAGGGAGGAAATGAGATCGATGATCTCTACTGAGTTGGCCCCCATCAGGGCCTCACATGAAGGGCTTCTACAAGAGTTGAAGGAAATCAGAACTCAGATAGAAGCTACAGCGCAAGAACTAGTTAGTGTGAGTGCCACCCAAACCTTCAGATCAATTGAGCTACAAGACAGCTTGAGGAACATTTCAGATGGTCTTCGAGAGTTGACAAGCCCTGGAAGCAATGTGGGCACCGTGGCTGCCCAACTTAGAGGAAGAATTGAAAGGGCAAGCATTGAATTTGAAGCACTAGTGGCAGCCTTCCATCAATCTCAAGGAGAGCAGTTCAAAACTCTACTGGACTCAATTAATGCATTTATAGATGCAGCTGCTAGGGCTTATGAGCAACGTCGCCGATGAGGGACATTTTGTAGACATCTAGAGTTCATCTGTTTTTGTAAAACCCTAGGCTCATTTTGAAACTTCTTTTGTATTAGGAATCAATACTTGTAATGATTTCCATTTTAACCTTGTAATGACTTCAAATGTTTACAATGAATGACATACAATTCCTTTTGAAACCTTGTGTATGTAAATTTGACACAACTTATCAATGCATATGAAATAGGGGGAGCACAATCTGAATTCATTAATAAAACAATAGACAGAGGGAGCATAACTTGAATATCCTTGAGTGGTTCATTGTAATATGCTGAATTCCCCTAGGAATTGTGCTTTAAGTACCTACGTATAATTTGTCCCCTTCATTGTTGATGACAAAAAGGGGGAGTAGATATATAGAATTTATATATGGAGTAGAACCTGAATATGGAATGCAAAATTTACACTCATACTTAAAGTTGAATTAGAAAAGATAAAATTGAAGAATATTGGCTTTAAGATAATTGCCCTTCTGGAAAAGAAAGGGGGAGTCAAAAAGAACTTAGCTTTCAATTATCTTTAGTATCAATATTTCATTTTAACTTGATTCAAATTCAGTTGATATGCTAAAATTGCTTAAGAGCTATTAAGATCAATCTTATGCATAAGGATAGAACTGAAAATTGACTATTTTGAATTATGCACACTGTATCTAGCTCTAATCAAAACATTATACTTGTACATCTGATCAAATACTGTGTATATGTTTAAATTTCGAATTTTGCATATACTCAGTGTTTTGTCATCATCAAAAAGGGAGAGATTGTTGACCCCCTAATGGATTTTGATGAATACAAAACACTAGAGTATAATTCCATTTATCTTAACAATTTACTTGAGGATTTCATGTGTTTAATTAAGAATATTGTTAAGAAATGTCTAGGCAAGTTTCCATAATTTTTATGAATTTATTGAAGAATTTTTGAGATGAAGAAAACAGATCAGGGACAGCCGAGACGTCTCCGGTTTGTTCCAGAGACGTCTCTGGCACAAACAGGAAGAGCTGGCATGTTTGGAGACATCCCCGGCACCTGGCGAGGCGTCTCGCAGGGTCGGAGTCGACTCTCTCAGAAGCGGAGTCGACTCTCTCAGTGGCGGCAGAAAGGCCGATTTCAAGAGATGCGCGCGAGCTGTCTCCACAGTACGTGGAGTCGTCCCCGCAAGTAAAAGCTGAGTTTCCGAGTCGTCCCCAGAGAGTGCGGAGTCGACTCTCTCAGGGTATTCCAGAGGATGTCTTTTTCGGTGATAAGGCAACGGAGACGTCCCCTGAAAGAGTGGAGTCGACTCTCTCAGAGAATTCCAGAAGACTTGTTTTTCGGAGATATAACGGCGGAGTCGTCCCCATGCAAAAAAGCGCAAACAAGCCGAGACGTCCCCGTAAAGTGCCGAGGCGACCCTCTCAGAAAAACAGAAAAACAAGGATTCAAACCGTTCATCATCGGAGTCGTCCCCGTAAAGCGCCAAGTCGACCCCAAACAACGTCAAAAGTAAAATCTTACAGCCGAGACGTCTCGCGTTGAAGCGGAGACGTCTCCGAAGCGCCTGGGACGCGACTGACAACTTTTTCAGGTTTGGTTTGAATTTCAAACTCCCTTAACTTTATCTCTAACGGCTATATTTGCTTTTTGGGCTATAAAAGAGAGCTCTTAAGTGCTTTCCAACAACTTCTTACAAACCCAACACAAGATCATTCAAGAGAGAAGAAAGAAAAAGAGGTTCAAGGGAGTTAGTGCATTTAAGTGAAGAAATCAAGTGCCTTCAAGCTTCCCAAGTGATTTCGTGCTCAACTACTCTCTTCCGCTAGGCATTCAAAGCTCACATTCAAGCCAACGCGATCCACATCGGAAGAACCACCATTTCCCACGCTTCCAACGGCTAAAAGGGTTCTTCCGGGTTCTATTATTTCTCACTATTTTATTTGCTTCTTGAGAGCTTTTAAATCCTTGTAAAACTTTCTCAATATTGTGCTTGTTCCAGTCAAGGGACTTGGAACAAGGAAAAGACGTCCCAAGCCTAGGTGAAATTGGGGGTTATAGGGTTCGTTGTTAGCCCGGTGTAAAACAACGAGTTGGGTAGTGCACTCGCAAAACTACCGGACTGTAATCTTGGATTATAGTGGAAATTCCCAAAGGTGCTTTGGGGAGTGGATGTAGGAGCAGTGGAAGCTCCGAACCACTATAAACCGTGTGTTTGCGATTGATTGTTCTCATACCTCTATCTTTACTTTAGTTCATACATTTGTGTGTTTTATTTTTAATTGGGCAAAAAGTTTTAAAACACCCAATTCACCCTCCTCTTGGGTGACCATCTCTGGGCAACAAATTAAGAAGATTAGGGCACTTGTCTTTCTTGTGTAAGCTTTGATATTTTGCAAAAGGATGTTTCCTTTGATGAATAGTGTCACTTTAAATAGTTTCCTTCATCCATTGGACAAGCCCCAATGGTTAGAATTCAAAAACTAGCCGTTACTCATTGTTGGAAGGTCTGAAAGTACTTCTGCAGAACTAGCCGTTATGCTTCTGCCCGTGCTTGGGTCGACTCAACTTTTACTGGGGTCGATCCAACTTTCACTTAGGTCGACTCAAGCAACATTGGGGTCGACCCTCTCAGAAACCACAGAACCTTGTATTTCAGCCTTCCTTCACTTGGGTTGACTCAACACTTTTTGGGTCGACTCAAGGTTCAGTTGGGTCGACTCAACTTCCGCTTGGGTCGACCCTCTCAGGATTTTCAGAGAACCTATTTTTGAATGTCATTGCCTTTGGGTCGACTCATGTTAACTCGGGGTCGACTCAAGTTTGGGTCGACTCATATTTTTGAATGTCATTGCCTTTGGGTCGACTCATGTTAACTCGGGGTCGACTCAAGTTTGGGTCGACCCTCTCAGGATTTCTAGAGAACTGTTTTCTTGAGGCTTGAGGATTGGGTCGACTCATCCTTTGCTTGGGTCGACCCAAGTACTGTTCATCCGTGCCATTTTTGCAGAAGTGTGCCAGATGGTTTCTTGATGTGCCGGGGTCGACTCAATCAATCTTGGGATCGACTCAATCCACACTTTGCTGCAACTTATGGTTAGATTCATCCATATAATCAATGAAATAAACTTTAAACAATTTTGAATATATGTCATGTGGTGCAAAAATAAAACTGTTCTCCCAAGTGCAGGAGAATCGCACAAGTAGTATAACTCGGAAGTCCGAGGTCGATTCCTCAGGGAACGATCTATGGATTATTAGCGTAATTTTTCGATGTAATTTTTAGTCGATCTTTAGAAATTAAAAGCAGAGAATAATATGTGATTAAACAACGTTCAAGAATATAGAGAAAGCTAGGGATCCGGAATCTTCCTTGACAATATTACTTTCAACAAATAAACTCGGCGATTCTTGATTAAGGATTAATAAGATGGGGTAGTTCTAATCATGGAGTATACAATCTGAAAACATGAATTAAATATCCAAGTATTTATCGTGCCGGTTTCGTCTACGACAAATTAAGCATCGAAACAATCCATGCATCAATATATATAAACCATGCAAGATCTATCTAATAAATAAATATGCAAGAACCCAAAACATACCAATGGATATAAAACAATTAGAATTAAAGTTTAGAGTGTACTTGATGAAAGCAACATGACAAGGGTTCATCCATCACCCTTTGCCAAAGGAATTAGCAAGCCATTACAAACATCAGCCTCTCTCCCTTTTCTCTCTCTCTATTTTTTTCTTTCTTCTTTTTATTTTCGGAAACAGGGCATACCCTGTTTCCTTTCTTTCTCACTTTCTCTCCTCTATTTTTTTCTTTTTCTTTCCACTGCAGCCGCCCGCCTCCTTTCTTCCTCCTGTTTTTTTTTTCTTCAAATCGGGGCTCCCTTCTTTCGGATCAGAGGCCTCCTCATATAGATCCCCAGAGCCCATGGAATCGATGATTCCCCTGATCGCGCGTGGGGAGGAGCGGACGGCAAGGATCGTGCGTTGCGGACGATGGGCTGATGCTGGTGCGGACGATGCGCGGACGTTGCGACGCTTCATGGGATGCTGGTGGTGCCGAGCCGCTCACGAATGGCTGGAATGGAGGAAGAATCGGGCGCTGATCTCGGCTGGGAGGTGAAGCGGACAGACGCCATGGATTACGGCTGGGAAGAAGGCTGAGAAGGCTGGGAAAGAAGATGATGCGGGAGAATCGTGGAAGGCTGCAGGGGGCGCTGATCTCGGCTGGAAGGACGGGATCAATGGCGCTTTGGGTGTTCTGGGATGAGACGCGGCAGATGGCTGGGATCGATTGGTGCCTGGGAGCCGATCGCGGTAGCTGGAGCTGGAGGGTGAGAGGACGGCTGCGGGATTGAAGCTTGGAATGCAGTGAAGACGGGGTGCTGGGAAGTGATCGCGGGAGGAGGCTTTGATCACGGTTGCTGCGACGTTGGAGCTGAAACGGGTCCGGAAGAAGGGGATCACGGGCTCGGAAGCTGTGGAGATGATCGCGGACTGTTGGGGAGGTCGCCGAGATGGTCATGAATGGCTGCAGGCGAGATCAACGGGATGCTGGGGGTTTCACGGGTGGCTGGGAGAAGCGTGAGATGGGCGCAGGTCACGGATCGCGATCTCCTCCGGACGGCGGCTGGGAAGCTTCACGGGCTGCAAGGATGGGAGAGTTGATCGCTTGCCAAAAGGGTGGATGGCTGTGATCGTTCCCTTTGAATGGTCACCAAGTGTTGCTCCAGTGTGATTAGGCTTGGCTGCTACTGTGGTTGTGAGCTTGATGAATGATAGGTTTGACCAAGCCATAGTGAGATTGGGTGCGTATGATTTGGGGCTATGCATCTTTCTGAACCCAATTATACCAAATGTGCATTTTATTTCTGATTTGTGCCAAATAAAAAAATATGAAATTAATGTAGCTCTTTTATCATTATTTGTTGGAAATAATATTAATTTAAGCTGTGTGTAGATCGCACTTTTGTGCTCTCATCATACCCCCCAACTAGCTTATTGCTAGTCTCTAGCAATTAACGAGCAAATAATAATATGAGAGTACAAAAAGTGTTGGTCAATCATTTGACTTTTTATTAAAGTTAAAGACATAAAACTAAGATATGTACCCACTTTCGTAGGGTATCACGATTGCACTTAGCACGTGCAACAAGCCGTTAAACCCCTAGGTTACCCTAGTGGACGAGTGTTGTCTCGTGAGGGTTTGCAGTGATGTTACCCACAAACATCATTCATAAAATGATATATAATGAAATTTAAGTCAATGCACACGTGATATATATTTTTCTCAAGCATGGCAACTATCAAAGCAAGGGTAATA
The DNA here is from genome assembly GCF_009389715.1 of Phoenix dactylifera. Lineage (NCBI taxonomy): Eukaryota > Viridiplantae > Streptophyta > Magnoliopsida > Arecales > Arecaceae > Phoenix > Phoenix dactylifera. Next base: position 149,999 of record NW_024068138.1, read on the forward strand.
CTGAAGTGTAGTATGCATAAACAGATGACTTTCTTAGAGCACTAATACCTCCACTACAGCATGGTACCGCTTGAATTTTAGGTGCACTACTCAAGTTCACAAGTGTTTACTACAATTTATTAGACCCTGATCCATCAAATTTTCAGAATATCTTATGTTGTCTAAATTTGTCAAAAATGGTTCGCATATAAAGAAGGAGCTATCAATCCCAACTAAACATCCAAAGTTCACAGAGTTCCAAATTAATGGAGTCAAACCAGCCATTACCACATGTCACTGGGTTCAGTCTGACCAACCCTATTCATGCTTATTTTTATTTTTAAACACATATGACGATTACAATAATCCAACCTCCTTAGGCTCTAGTAAGGTCCATGTAGCGAGTTTTCGGCCAATGACTCCTGATCCAGTTGGCTCAAGGCATTAGGTGAAACACCCCTCGGGCTTAATTACTCGAACCAGACTACACCACGAGGTCAGACTTGTCATCTTTTTTTTTTTTTTTTTTGCAATAAAAAGAGAAGGTAAACTGAACCATATAACGTGACTGCATTGTGGCTATAGGTCAACCAAGGTCGGAACATAAGGCACTTAGGTGATCTAGCTAGGGTATTCAACTTCTATCTTTATGTGAAAACCAAATCATGAACCTTATAGTACGGACAAGGATACTCATACTTCTTTTATAGATATGGCTTAATAAAAATGCACTAAACAAACGTGAACTCCTGAGGCCTTCCTATAGTCATTAAGTTCATGTGCGGTGATCTAATAATAGATCTCTAATTAGTCATAGTATGCATATGTTTCTTGCCTTAATAGTTGCACAAACTTAATATGAAAATACATGTGCATTGGTAATAAATCAAATGCAAAAACAAGTTTTTTTTTTTTAATCAAAATATTTTCCTCCCCCCAACTTAAACATTGCATTGTCCTCAATGTAATAGATACAAGAAAACTATATACGAGAGACAGTAGAGAAAATAATATTGGAGAGAAGAGGAATACCTTGAGCTGTTGATATCCAGAAAATAAAACCTACAAAACTAGAAAAATAATCCTAACTAATATACACGTACCTTTGCCTTCATGCTCAGTCATAAGAAGGCTCCCCCAAGAAAAAGGAGTCCACTTCATCTGCAAAATTCTCAAGAAAAGGTTTTAACCTGTGTCCATTTACCTTAAAATTTTTACCATCCCGTGGATTCTCAATCTCAACCGCCCCATGTGGAAAAACAGTTTTTATAATGTAAGGACCTGTCCATCTCGATCGCAACTTACCAGAAAACAGATGTAAGCGGGAATCATATAAAAGAACTTTTTGTAAAGGTTCAAAAGATTTTTTTAAAATTGATTTATCATGTAAGATCTTCATTCGTTCTTTACAAATCTTAGCATTATCATAAGCATCTCTGCGAATCTCGTTAAGCTCGTTTAATTGCAATTTTCTAGCTAGACCGGCATCTTGTAAATCAAAATTCAATTTTCTAATTGCCCAATACGATTTATGTTCTATTTCTACAGGCAGATGACACGCTTTTCCGTAGACTAGCCGGTAGGGAGACATGCCAAGATTGGTTTTATATGCAGTCCGATAGGCCCATAATGCATCTGATAGTTTTAAGGACCAATCTTTTCGTGATGGATTTACCGTTTTTCCTAAAATACGCTTGATTTCCCTATTGGCTAATTCTACTTGGCCACTAGTTTGCGGGTGATATGGGGTAGCAACTCTGTGGGTGACACCATACTTTTTTAATAATGTCTCAAAAGGCTTATTACAAAAATGTTTTCCACCGTCACTAATTATAACCTTGGGCATCCAAATCGTGAAAAAATATTTTCTTTTAAAAACTTCAGGACAAGTTTGTGATCATTGGTCTTACAAGCAACAGCTTCTACCCATTTGGACACATATTCGACACCGACTAAAATGTACTCATATCCAAAAGATGGTGGGAATGAGCCCATAAAATCGATGCCCCAACAATCAAAAACTTCGATAATAGTAATGGGTTGAAGAGGCATCATTTGCCTACGAGTTAGACTTCCAATACGTTGACATGGATCACATGTTCTGCAGAACTCGTGGGCATCTTTGAACATAGTAGGCCAATAGAAACCACATTGCAAGACCTTTGCAACAGTTTTCTTAGAGGCAAAGTGTCCACCACAAGCATCAGTATGGCAGAAAGAGAGTACGCTTTGTATATCATGATCCGTTGTGCATCGTCTAAAGATTTGATCATTGCAATATTTAAACAAATAGGGTTCGTCATAGTAGTAATTCTTTACTTCGCGCAAGAAAATTTTTCTCTCTGTCGACCCCCAATGCTCCGGCATCCGGCTTGTAACAAGAAAATTTACAATATCTGCATACCATGGTATACTAGAAAGTGCAAACAACTGCTCTTCAGGGAATGAGTCCTTGATGGAAAACTGTGGCACTGAATCATGAAAAACTAATCGTGATAAATGGTCAGCAACCACATTCTCTACTCCTTTTTTATCTTTGATAGTGATGTCAAATTCTTGGAGTAGAAGTATCCATCGTATTAAGCGTGGTTTGGCCTCTTTCTTATCCAACAAATATTTTAGTGCCGCATGGTCCGTGAAGATAACAATAGGAGCACCAAGGATATAAGAGCGAAATTTATCTAAGGCAAATACTACTGCAAGCAATTCCTTCTCGGTGGTGGTGTAATTCATTTGAGCATCGTTTAAGGTTTTGCTTGCATAGTAAATGACATATGGCTTATTATCCTTGCGTTGTCCTAGGACAGCTCCTATTGCATAGTCGCTAGCGTCGCACATAATCTCAAAAGGTAATGACCAATCGGGTGGTCGAACGATGGGTGCAGTGCTAAGCATAGACTTTAACTTCTCGAATGCATCTTGGCAAGTTTCAGTCCAATTGAACGGTGTATCAAGGGATAGGAGATTACATAATGGTCGAGATATGACACTAAAGTTCTTGATGAACCTCCTATAGAATCCGGCATGACCCAAAAATGATCTAACATCTCTAACCGTCTTGGGTGCAGGTAGCTTAGCAATTAAATCAGTCTTAGCTCTATCTACTTCCATGCCCTTCAATGAAACAATATGTCCTAAGACAATTCCTTTTGGCACCATGAAGTGGCATTTCTTCCAATTCAGTATCAAATTCTTTTCTATACATCGAGCTAAGACTGCTTGTAAATGTGACAAGCAATCATCAAATGAGTCACCAAAAACGGAGAAGTCATCCATGAACACTTCCAAAAATTTTTCGCTCATGTCTTCAAAAATGCTGAGCATGCATCTTTGAAATGTTGCGGGTGCATTACACAACCCAAATGGCATTCGTCGGAAAGCAAATGTGCCAAAAGGACAAGTGAAGGTAGTCTTCTCTTGATCTTCTGGTGAAATTTCAATTTGATAATATTCCGAATAGCCATCAAGAAAACAATAGAAAGCATGCCCTGCAACTCTCTCCAATACTTGGTCTAGGAAGGGTAGAGGAAAGTGATCCTTTCGTGTGACCAAATTCAGCTTTCGGTAGTCAACACACATGCGCCAACTCGTCGGGACACGAGTTGGAACTAGTTCACCTTGTTCATTTTCTACTACCGTCAAACCCGATTTCTTAGGAACGACTTGAGTAGGGCTTACCCACTTGCTGTCGGAAATTGGGTAAATAATACCCACGTCAAGCAACTTGAGGACTTCTGCCTTAACCACATCTCTCATCGTAGGATTCAACCTTCGTTGCATTTGCCTTGTGGTTTTGGCATTGTCCTCCAAATATATCCGGTGCGTGCAAATTAAGGGGCTAATTCCCTTCAAATCGGCAATAGACCATCCTAAGGCTCCTTTATGATTCTTTAAAACATCAATTAATTTTCTTTCTTGGGTATGATCAAGTCCAGACGAGATGATTACAGGAAAAGTATCTTCGGGTCCAAGAAAAGCATACTTAAGTTCCTTTGGTAAGGGTTTCAATTCGAGCTTGGGTGCTTGCTCATGGGATGGTTCTATTTTCACCTCTCGAGGCGACAATCTCTCAAATTCTCCTACTTTTGGTCTCCACCCATTGACCATCTTGATATCCAGATTATCCACAATAGGTGTGACTGACAAATCATCATCATTGGTTCCATTAGGACACCAATCAATTAAGCTATCATTGAATGGGTCGTTAATTGCTTTAGCTAACAAATAATCTTCTGCGATGGTTTCAACCCAATCAACCTCCTTACTCTCTTCGGGATCATTGGGTTGTTTGCACACATTAAAAATGTTCAATTCTAAGGTTATGTTACCAAAAGAAAGCTTCATGACGCCATTCCTACAATTAATCAATGCATTAGAAGTTGCAAGGAACGGACGTCCTAAAATGACCGGAATCTGAGACTGTGAGTTCGAAGCCGGATGTGTGTCCAATACAATAAAATCGACAGAAAAGTAGAACTTGTCTACTTGGACTAATACATCCTCGATAATCCTCCTTGGAATTTTAACTGACCTGTCAGCTAATTGCAAAGTGACGGAGGTTGGCTTCAACTCACCTAAACCAAATTGCTCATATACAGAATATGGCAACAAATTCACACTTGCCCCTAAATCTAACAATGCTCGCTCTATCCTAAAGTCGCCTATGATGCATGAGATGGTTGGGCAACCTGGATCTTTATATTTAGGGAGAATGTTGTGCTGCAAAATAGCACTCATATTTTCAGTTAAAAATGCCTTCTTCTTAACATTTAATCGGCGCTTAACAGTACACAAGTCCTTCAAAAATTTGGCATATGAGGGTACTTGTTTGATTGCATCAAGAAGAGGTATATTGATTTTTACTTGTTTAAAAAGCTCAAGAATTTCAGAGTTAGGTTCGAGCTTTTGCAACGGCTTTAACCGTTGTGGAAAAGGACATTCAACTTTCTTAGTAGAAGTTGGGACCTCAACTTCTTCTTTGTCCCTTTCATCAACTTTGGGAGCATCAGAATTAGAAGTGACTTGCGATCTCAATTGGACAGTTTGATCAATGACTTTTCCATTACGCAAAGTCATGATGCTCTTTGCATGCTCTGTATGCGAACTAGAAGGAGCCGTATTATTACTACCGTGCATTTGTGGGTTAGGTTGGGGTTGAGCTGGAAGCTTACCCTTCTCTTGGGTACTTAGGACGGTAGTCAACATTGACAATTGGTTCCTTATGTCTTCAAAATTTCGAGTATTTTGAGCATTGATATTAGCTTGACCTTGTAGAAAAGTTTGTATGGATTGCAATGTATCCTCGATATTTGGCTTTTGAGAAGGTGATGGTGCATAAGGAGGATGTGCAGGTGGAGGAGCTGAATGGTGTGACTGTTGAGGATGATCGTTTCTCCATCTAAAGTTTGGATGATTCTTCCAACCAGGGTTATAGGTATTCGAGTATGGATCGTTATAAGGCTTTTGGTAGGAGTTCATAGCATTTGCTTGATCGTGCAAGACTTCTTTGAATGCCGGTATGGTGGGACAATCTGTAGTAGTATGACCCGACATATCGCAGATACCACAACACTCGTTTCTAAGCTCTATAGTCTTGACAGGCTCAACCTTCCTAAGCTCAATTTCTTCTACCTTCCTAGTGAGGGCTGCCATTTTAGCATGAAGATCATCCTCAGTTCTGAGGTTGTAAAGGCCTCCCTGTACAGAGCTAGTAGGCTTAGGTAAAGACTTGGTATTTCTATCCCCATTATCCCAAAGTTGGGCAGTCTCAGCAAGAGAATCCAAATACTCCCATGCCTCATCAGGTTGTTTTTCTAAGAATCTACCATTGCACATGGTCTCTACAAACTGTTTCAACTGTGGAGATAAACCTTCATAAAAGAAGCTAATGGTTCTCCAAGTTTCGAACCTGTGATGAGGGCATGAGAGAAGAAGGTCTTTAAATCTTTCCCAACATTCATAAAATGTTTCATTATCTTTTTGTTGAAAATTGCTAATATGTCTTTTTAAAAAGTTGGTCCTTTGTGTGGGAAAGAACTTCTTCAAAAATTCTCTCTGCATATCTTGCCAATTTCTTATTGATCTAGGTCGCAAAGAGTTTAGCCATGTTTTGGCCTTATCCTTTAGAGAGAAAGGGAACAATGTCAACTTGAGGACATCCTCGGTGACATTTGGCACTCTAAATGTAATGCTCAATTCTTCAAAATCCTTTAAATGAAGATACGGACTTTCGGACTCTAACCCGTGGAACTTGGGCAGCAATTGAATTACCCCGGGTTTGATGTCAAAATGTCCTACATTATCAGGAAAAATTATGCATGAAGGCTGACTAGTCCTAGCCGGTTGTAGGTATTGTCTTAGAGTCATAACATGGGGTTCTCGTTCTCGATTGTGGTGACTCCCCGCATCTTCATTTAGATCAGCCATCTCACAAGGTGTGAGATATTGAGAAGGAATTTCAGGGGTATGTCCTAAGGGATGATCTAACGTTGTACGACTTAATCGACCGGTGTCGTCCCTATTCCACTTTAGCATGCAAAATATTTCCCTCTCTTTTTTTTCTTTTTTTTAAAAAAATATAAATACCAACTAAAGATACCCTAAAACGACACCCTAAAATAAAAATCTATTCACAATCAAAAATGCAACAAAACATTATACCTCAATTTCTAATGTTTTTCTTAAATTTCTAGACAGCTCCTAACTGGTTTGAAGAGGACACCTAAGCCTCCAATCCGGTCTAATGAACCGAGTTGACCAGGTAAGCTCCCAGGTAAGTGGAGGGGTCACGATGCGTTCGCAAAGGTCCCACTTAAAACCCACTTGCCTCGAACAGATGAACTGTCTCCCTTATAGGGACAAAGCTTGCCTAGACATCAACTAAGCCACAGAGCGAAATTGGTGCAACTTTCGGTGGTCTTCGTCCTATTGAGCTCGAATGTCCTTAGGGGCCAACGTCTAGTTGATTTTAGTTAAGCTTGGGACATTTATGCACTGGGGTGATTTTCGGGCTAAGGACGAGTGATGAAATCCCGACCTTATCTTTTTAAATGGGTTCATCCCTTAGAATATTTTATGCTGATGCCTTATACTATATGCAACAATCAAGAGATTTTTTTTTTTAAATATTTTATGGCATGACATTAAATTTCATTGAATAGGTGATCAAGCAAATTATTTCTTTCTTTTTTTTAAAAATTTTATGAGTTGAAGTCTGAAATTTGAAATTTGAATTCTGAAATTTGAAATTTAAAATTTTAGGTTTTCCCTCTTTTTTTATTAAATAATCACCCTTGATCTTTTCTTAAAGTTTTTTTTTTTAAATTTTTAATTAGCAACAAGGGTTAATGAGATATGATAACAATAAAATTCTGATTCTAAAAAAAAATAAATGCAGAAAATTTAAAGTAGAAAGCAGCAAGGTTTCGTATTAATCTGATGGTCTTAAAAATGTCAGAATGTCAATCAGACCGTTCAGATTATCTAGCAATGTGTCTTACACTAGCTGACCAAATTTGAGTTAAATCAGACGGCTAATTTATATGATATCAGAGTTTGATGCAAACTGTGCGGGGAATTAAAAATAGTAGTAAAGATGCAATTTTTTTTTTTCAAAAGAAAAATACTAACTACTAAGGTAAAAATTAAATCTAAAATTATACTAATAACTCAGCCGTTCTCCGGCTACGGCGCCAAAAACTTGGTGCAAAAATAAAACTGTTCTCCCAAGTGCAGGAGAATCGCACAAGTAGTATAACTCGGAAGTCCGAGGTCGATTCCTCAGGGAACGATCTATGGATTATTAGCGTAATCTTTCGATGTAATTTTTAGTCGATCTTTAGAAATTAAAAGCAGAGAATAATATGTGATTAAACAACGTTCAAGAATATAGAGAAAGCTAGGGATCCGGAATCTTCCTTGACAATATTACTTTCAACAAATAAACTCGGCGATTCTTGATTAAGGATTAATAAGATGGGGTAGTTCTAATCATGGAGTATACAATCTGAAAACATGAATTAAATATCCAAGTATTTATCGTGCCGGTTACGTCTACGACAAATCAAGCATCGAAACAATCCATGCATCAATATATATAAACCATGCAAGATCTATCTAATAAATAAATATGCAAGAACCCAAAACATACCAATGGATATAAAACAATTAGAATTAAAGTTTAGAGTGTACTTGATGAAAGCAACATGACAACGGTTCATCCATCACCCTTTGCCAAAGGAATTAGCAAGCCATTACAAACATCAGCCTCTCTCCCTTTTCTCTCTCTCTATTTTTTTCTTTCTTCTTTTTATTTTCGGAAACAGGGCATACCCTGTTTCATTTCTTTCTCACTTTCTCTCCTCTGTTTTTTTCTTTTTCTTTCCACTGCAGCCGCCCGCCTCCTTTCTTCCTCCTGTTTTTTTTTTTCTTCAAATCGGGGCTCCCTTCTTTCGGATCAGAGGCCTCCTCATATAGATCCCCAGAGCCCATGGAATCGATGATTCCCCTGATCGCGCGTGGGGAGGAGCGGACGGCAAGGATCGTGCGTTGCGGACGATGGGCTGATGCTGGTGCGGACGATGCGCGGACGTTGCGACGCTTCACGGGATGCTGGTGGTGCCGAGCCGCTCACGAATGGCTGGAATGGAGGAAGAATCGGGCGCTGATCTCGGCTGGGAGGTGAAGCAGACAGACGCCATGGATTACGGCTGGGAAGAAGGCTGAGAAGGCTGGGAAAGAAGATGATGCGGGAGAATCGTGGAAGGCTGCAGGGGGCGCTAATCTCGGCTGGAAGGACGGGATCAATGGCGCTTTGGGTGTTCTGGGATGAGACGCGGCAGATGGCTGGGATCGATTGGTGCCTGGGAGCCGATCGCGGTAGCTGGAGCTGGAGGGTGAGAGGACGGCTGTGGGATTGAAGCTTGGAATGCAGTGAAGACGGGGTGCTGGGAAGTGATCGCAGGAGGAGGCTTTGATCACGGTTGCTGCGACGTTGGAGCTGAAACGGGTCCAGAAGAAGGGGATCACGGGCTCGGAAGCTGTGGAGATGATCGCGGACTGTTGGGGAGGTCGCCGAGATGGTCATGAATGGCTGCAGGCGAGATGAACGGGATGCTGGGGGTTTCACGGGTGGCTGGGAGAAGCGTGAGATGGGCGCAGGTCACGGATCGCGATCTCCTCCGGACGGCGGCTGGGAAGCTTCACGGGCTGCAAGGATGGGAGAGTTGATCGCTTGCCAAAAGGGTGGATGGCTGTGATCGTTCCCTTTGAATGGTCACCAAGTGTTGCTCCAGTGTGATTAGGCTTGGCTGCTACTGTGGTTGTGAGCTTGATGAATGATAGGTTTGACCAAGCCATAGTGAGATTGGGTGCGTATGATTTGGGGCTATGCATCTTTCTGAACCCAATTATACCAAATGTGCATTTTATTTCTGATTTGTGCCAAATAAAAAAATATGAAATTAATGTAGCTCTTTTATCATTATTTGTTGGAAATAATATTAATTTAAGCTGTGTGTAGATCGCACTTTTGTGCTCTCATCATTATGGTAGTGCTACATACTCCAAATAATGAAAATTACTATTGTCCACTTAAGAGTATGTTTCACTTGAAACTTTGCCGAATTAGAATTTAGAATTCACTATCCCTTTCCTATCGCAAATTTTATCTCATTAATAATCATTGAAATACATCTTAATCTCATTATACTAATGTATCGAGAGTGACGGACTTATTAATGATGTATCGAATTAACTTGTAACATACTCTTAATCATTGTATTAATCATCAAAATACCACTATCATCCTCAATCTTCCCCTTTTTGATGATTACAAAATATTGAATATGAGCCTATTGATACTTATCTTAAAATTAGTTTTAGAAGGGCTCAAGTTGCTGAATTTCAGCTTTTCAAATTTGAGAGTGAAGTCTCCCCCTATTTCATCCAAATATTTCCAATTTGACCTTTTGAATTACTCCCCCTTTCTTTTATATTTCATTAAAGATGAAACTTCAAAAATTTGAGATAAAGCATGAGTTTCAGATTATGTATCGAGGTGTGAAAGGTATGTGCCAAATTCTGAAATTCTATGTGCCAAATTCTGAAATTCGATTTAAATCTTAGACTTTAACATTTTCATTGTTACAGATTACTCCCCCTTAAATGTACAGTCTTTCCTAATATAATGTTCAACCTTGTTTGTCAACTCATTTCTCTTTCTTTGCTTACACATTTCTCTTTCCTTGCTTCTCCCCCTTTTTGTTATCATCAAATAGACACAATAAGTCGACACAATAAATAATAAACAGTTAAATTTCATTGATCAAAATGGAACATTGTAATACATTAATGCCAAAACAAAACAATGTTCCTCAATCAAAGTACAAAGTACATGATCAACACAAAATACAAATGAGAACTAGATAAATCCTAGGCACTAATACCAAAGGTGCTAACATCAGCCTAAGGGGTATCTAATGGCTGTGATCTAATCCTCATCCTCCTAGCATAAGTGGCGAGGGAAGGTCGAGCCTGATGGGACTGAGTCTGGCGTGGAGCTCGGTGAGCTGGATGACTCTGTGCCGAAATCTCTGACTCAGCTGCCTGGGGCACAGATGGTCCATGAACCTCTCTCTCTCTTCGTAGAGCTCCTACCTGCTCTCTAAGATCGCTAATCTCAGCAGTCATAATATCCAATCTGCTCGTCAGTCCATCAGTGATAATCCTCGCCTGAGCTGACATAAGCTCAGTCATCCTACTCCAAAACTCATCCGTGTATCCTGCAGGAACAGATGACGAAGGTCCAGCCTCTGAAGGTGCTGTAGGATGATCCGTAGGCTCCTCATCCTTAGGGATGGGGTCTCTAATCTCTGGTGCATCACCCTCTGGTGCATCACCCTGAATCCCAGCTCCTGCACGTACCCACTGCCCGTTCACCTTCTCATAACCCATGCGAATAAGGGATCGTGCAGTGTATGTGTCAGTGAATAGTAGATGCCTGGAGATCTCTCCTTCTACTGATATGTCATGCTGTCGGAAGATCAGGATGAGTATCATACCATAAGGCAGGGAGACTCTCGAATTGCATATGACCTTTCTCATCTGCCTAAGTATCATAGCTGGGAGGTTCAGGGGAATGCCCTGAATAATGTGCTCCATGACGACCAGGTCTCGCTCAGAAATGAGATCAAATCTTCCGCTTTTCGGAAACAAAATCCGACCTATGAAGTTGTGCAACAACCTCATTTCAGCTGAAAGAGAGTTTGCTATTATATTTTCGGAATAGTCAAAATCATTATCCTCAAGAATCAACTGTAGAGCTCTCAACTTATTTTCAGGCTTTTCTGGAGTTGCTCCTTCGCAGGGGAGATGAAGCAACTCACTTAAACTTCTTCGAAAACCCTAACCCTTACTCCTCGGACTTCAGATATAAGTCCTCCCATTCCAGTTTTCAGGAAGGCATAGAACTCACGAACCAATCCTGGGTAGATCACCACATCTAGGGAGCAAAGATGCTCCCATCCTTGCCTTCGGATCCAATCACCCAACCGAAACCCTTATTGATCCAAAAACTCGGAGTGGATTCTTCTTCCCGTGGTAACCGGTCTCCCCGCAAATTTCGCAAGTTGGACTGAAGGGGAGGGAGGAGGAGGCTCACCTTGTGGAGACACTGTAGAAGGCTCTGTAGCATCTCTTTCAACACGGGTGGTCCGTGAAACCCTCCCGGATCGCTTGGCTACGGCTTTCTTAGGTCCCATTTCTTCAAGATCTTGATCTAACGGCTTGGGGAAGCTTCCTTCTACTGTTTGGAGATGATTGGAAGAGATTTGAGAGTGGGGAATAGGATTTTTGGAAGAGGACAAAGTGAAAACAGTGCCCTAGATTGCTCACGAGTCCCCCTTTTAACAGTGGGGTCCCGTCATTGGGTCGACCCTAGATTTTTCTTGGGTCGACTCAACGTTGGGTCGACCCCATTCTGGGTTGGGTCGACCCTAGTTCAGAAATTTTTTCTTTCTCTTCCTTTTTCCTTTTAAAAATTTTTCTTTCTTCCAATCCTTACAAATTCTTACTAGGACAATGATACATGAGTAAGGAATCTATAAATGACTAGTTTGACTAATATTTCATGGGTTTTCAGAAATGGGAGGAGAGTATCATGAGACAGCTTGCTCCTTTTTATATCTCCTCAATCAAAAGGATCACATATGCCTAATTTCCTCTTAAGCATGCAAAATCTATCTTCACTCAAAGATTTTGTGAATATGTCAGCTAATTGTTTCTCTGTACATACATGCTCAATACCTATGTTTCCATTTTGCACATGATCTCTAATAAAATGATATCTTATTTCAATGTGTTTGGCTTTAGAGTGCTGAACCGGATTTTTAGTAAGGTTGATGGCACTAGTATTATCACACTTTATAGGAATGTTATCTAGTTTAACTCCATAGTCCTCTAGTTGTTGTTTAAGCCATAGTACTTGAGCACAACAACTGCCGGCAGCTATATATTCAGCTTCAGCCATTGACAGTGCTACTAAATTCTGCTTTTTGCTAAACCATGATACTAAGTTATTTCCTAAAAATTGACATATTCCACTAGTGCTCTTCCTATCTAATTTGCATCCAGCAAAATCTGCATCTGAGTAGGCAAGCAAATCTAGACAGGAGTCTCTTGAGTACCATAATCCTATGTTTGTAGTTCCTTTTAAATATCTAAGGATTTTTTTAACAGCACTTAAATGTGACTCCTTAGGATCTGATTGGTATCTAGCACATATTCCCACACTAAATACTATGTCTGGTCTACTAGCAGTAAGGTAGAGCAAAGATCCAATTAAGCCTCTATAAAGCTTCATATCTATACTTTTTCCTTTCTCATCTTTGTCTAGCTTACTAGTGGGATTCATTGGGGTGCCTATTCCCTTGTGATTTTCATTCCCAAACTTCTTTAATATTTCCTTTGTATACTTAGTTTGATGAATGAAAATACCTTCTTTGGTTTGCTTGATTTGTAATCCGAGAAGGAAACTTAGTTCTCCCATCAAACTCATCTTGAATTCTCCGTGCATTAAATTAGCAAACTCTTTGCAAAGATTATCATTTGTGGCACCAAAGATTATGTCATCTACATATATTTGTACCACTAGCAGATTTTTATCTTTTCTTTTGAGAAAAAGTGTTTTATCTATATTTTCTCTACTGAAGTCATTATTTAGTAGAAATTTGCTTAGTCGATCATACCAAGCTCTAGGTGCTTGCTTCAATCCATACAATGCCTTATGTAGTCTAAATACATGATTTGGCAATTCATGATTCTCAAAACCAGGAGGTTGCTCTACATATACTTCTTCCTCTATAAAACCGTTTAAGAAGGCACTTTTTACATCCATTTGATACAATTTGAAATCAATGAAACATGCAAAAGCTAGAAGTAATCTAATAGCCTCTAATCTAGCTACAGGAGCAAATGTTTCCTCAAAATCTATCTCTTCTTCTTGATTGTATCCCTTAGCTACAAGTCTAGCTTTATTTCTTATAACTACCCCATTTTCATCTAATTTATTTCTAAAGATCCATTTTGTTCCAATTACAGAGTTATGCTTTGGTCTCTCAGTTAATGTCCATACATTACTTCTTTTGAATTGATTTAATTCTTCTTGCATAGCATTTATCCAATTGGTATCTTTTTCAGCTTCTTCATAAGTCTTAGGTTCTAACTGTGAAACAAAAGCAAGATAATCATTTAAATTTCTGAGAGAGGATCGAGTTCCTACCCCTTGAGATGGATCACCAATGATTAAGTCTTTAAGGTGTCCATATGCATACCTCCATTCCTTTGGCAAGTCTTGAGATTGTGGTGGCACGCGATCATTTTCCTTATCTTGATTTGGTACGTCATCAAGATTCAATTTTTCAAAGTTAATAATTCCTGCATCATCATCAAGGATATTTTCTTTCCTAGCAGACTCACTATCAGACTCATCAAATATGATATTAATTGACTCTTCGACTACAAGAGTTCTTTTATTAAACACTCTGTATGCCCTGCTAGATGTGGAGTATCCTAAGAAGATACCTTCATCTGACTTGGCATCAAATTTACTTAGATCCTCCTTGCCATTGTTTAAAATGAAACATCTACATCCAAATACTCTAAGATATTTAGCGGTTGGTTTCTTATTCTTCCAAAGTTCATAAGGAGTTTTTTTGGTTATAGGTCGTATTAAAATCCGATTTAGAATATGGCAAGCAGTGCTTATAGCTTCAGCCCAAAAGTACTTTGGAAGATTTGACTCGCACAACATCGTGCGTGCCATTTCTGCCAAGGTCCTATTTTTTCTTTCAACAATCCCATTTTGTTGAGGCATTCTAGGTGCTGAAAATTGATGTGAGATACCATTTTCATTACAAAATTCTTCAAAGTGTTGATTTTCAAATTCAGTTCCATGATCACTTCGAATTACTATTAAGGTGAGCTTCTTTTCATTTATGATATTATTATAATATTTCAAGAATGTTGAAAATGCTTCATTCTTATGTGCCAAAAATGAAACCCATATATATCTTGAAAAAATCATCTACTATAACTAGTCCATACTTCTTCCCTCCTAGACTCGCAGTTCTAGTGGGTCCAAATAGATCCATATGTATGAGTTCAAAAGGTCTAGTTGTTGATACTATATTCTTTGATTTGAAGGATGATTTTGTTTGTTTTCCTAATGAGCATGGTCCACAAATTTTGTCCTTTTTCAAAGATCAATTTTGGCACATCTTTTATTAATTCCTTCTTGACTAGTTTTGTTATTAAATCCATACTAGCATGTCCTAGTCTACGATGCCAAAGCCAACTTGTTTCATTTTTCTTTTCTTCATTAGTAATTAAACATAATCCATTTTTCTTGCCTAATATTCATGAAGATCTACCATGTAAATATTTCTTTGCCTTTGTCCTATAAGTACAATGCTATTATCTTTAGGATTTGTGATTATGCATACTGATGCTTCAAATGTGACTTTAAATCCTTTATCACAAAATTGACTTATGCTAAGTAGGTTATGTTTCAAACCATTAACTAATAAGACATTTTCTATGAAGGTAGATGGAGTAATAAAAATTTTAACCTTTCCAATGATATACCCTTTTCCATTGTCTCCATAGGTTACTACTCCACCCTTCTTAGACTCCAAGGTGACAAATTGGTCTACATCACCGGTCATGTGTCTTGAACAGCCGCTATCTACATACCATCGTTTATCCACCTTATTAGCTGCAAGACACCCCTGCAATCAAGATCAAGAATGAGCTTTAGGTATCCAAACTATGTTGGGTCCTTTAGGGTTAGTACTTGATGTTCCTTTTGTAATCCAAACTTTCTTGGATTTAAGCTTATAATTATTACTCAATTTGTTGTAGCTAGACTTTCTATAGTTACATTCATATGCTTTATGTCCTAATTTATTGCAACAATGACAAGTTATATTTTCATTTTTAGCTTTTACAAATATGTTCTTTAAGTATTTTTGTTTCCTATTTGTTTTATATCCTAATCCAGCCTTATCATATATAGCTTTTTGACTATCAAGAATCATATTTAATTTGGTTGAGCTAAGTGTAAACTTGTCTACTAAGGATTTATATTTTTCAGCATCTTCTTTTAACTTGACATTTTCAGCAATTAGATTCTTGGTTTCATTTGTGAGTCTCCTACTTAATGTTTCATAGTTACTAGATAGTTTCAGCTTATCTTTGATAAGAGATTGATTTTCTTCTTTTAGAACTTTATTTTTATTGATCAGTTTTTTGTGTTCTTCCATGAGTTCTAAAAATGCATCATGTAATTCATCAACAGTAAAATCACATTATATTCAAGTTCAGAATCTACCTCATCGTCATTGGCCATATGGCAGATTTGGGCCGTCTCTTGATGATCTTCCTTTTCCGAACTTGACTCCTCACTTTCACTCCATTCAGCCATGAAGTTCTTCTTCTTAAGTTTTCTTGCCATTCACTTTAATTTCGGGCAATCTATCTTGAAATGCCCGGGCTTGTTACACTCATAATAAATTTGTGTTTCCTTTTCTTTCTCTTTGTCCTTACCCTTTTCTTTGCTTGAGCTACCTTTGAAGAAGGGTTTCTTTTTATGAAATCTCTTCTTACCTCTCATAAATTTTCTGAATTTTCTTCCAAGCATAGCTATTCCTTCTTCATCAAATTCATCATCATCATCAGATTCTTCCGATTCATTTTCTTGTTTTGGAGTGGTAGACTTTAGGGCAATGGTCTTTCTTCTCTTGACCTCATCTTCTGAATTTTGCTTCATGGTCAACTCATGGGTCATGAGTGATCCTAGAAGTTTCTCCAATTGCAGTATATTGAGGTCCTTTGCTTCCTGAATTGCGGTTATCTTGGCCTCCCAAACTCTTGGTAGAGACTTGAGAATTTTTCGCACCAATTCAGAGTTAGTATAAGACTTTCCTAGACTCTTTAGCCCATTTATGATTTCCGTGAAACGAGTAAACATTTCAGTTATGGACTCAGTGGATTCCATTTTAAACAACTCATACTTATGTACTAATATGTTTATTTTTGACTCCTTAACTTGATTAGTTCCTTCATGTGTGACCTCAAGTTTATCCCAAATTTCTTTTGCAGAGATGCATGTAGATATTGTGGAGTGATTGATCATAACCCTATTTGATTTTGATGAGCTCAAAGCATTTGAGTATATCTTATGTTTACTAATGAATTCAATCTAGTGTTTCAGTGAAAATCTTACAAATTTATGGTTAAGTGCATCTAGATTTGGTTCAAGAAATTTTGGATAAGTTAAGAAGTCAAGTTGAACCAAAGTCTGAGACTCGAGTCGACTCCGGGATATTACGAGTCGACTCCAGGCGTATCAGAAGCATTGGCACAGGCTCGAGTCGACTCCGGAACGTTATGAGTCGACTCCGACTGAGAATAGACAGACGAATAGAAAGACTCAACTCAAAACCTGTCAGTGAGTCGACTCCTGAAGTGCGCGAGTCGACTCCGATGCTTACCGAGTCGACTCCGGAGTAGTATGAGTCGACTCCAGGAAGTTACAGACGAAAAAGTCAGAGAGCAATTTTCAACCCTGAGAGCCGAGTCGACTCCTGAGGAACGTGAGTCGACTCCGATGGTTGGCAGGTCGACTCCAAAGAAAGCAAGAGTCGACTCTCAGTGTTGTACAAGGCAAAAGTCAGAGAGCAGTTTTCGGACATTGAGAGCCGAGTCGACTCCCGCAAAGCCCGAGTCGACTCCGAGATAGCGCGACCCCAAAAAGACAGAAGACAGAATTGTTGTCTCTGAGACGCGAGTCGACTCCAAGACAGTTCGAGTCGACTCCAAGGCAGCGCTACTCCAAAAAGACAGAAAGCTATTTTTCGGATATTGAGAGCCGAGTCGACTCCAGAACAGTTCGAGTCGACTCCAAGACTGCAGAAGCCAAAAGACAGAAGATCGGAAGTTCGGGCTCTGAGCGCCGAGTCGACTCCCAGAATTTTCGAGTCGACTCGAGTGAGCCAAGTTGAAGAATGGCTCTATGGATTCCATGGGATGAGCCGACTCCAAAAATGCCAGGTCAGCTCTAGGTTTTGGCGAGTCGACTCCGGGTTAAGTCGAGTCGACTCCCAGTCGAGAAGCTCACTTTAATTCAAATCCGGAACAAGTTGCCGAGCCGACTCCAGAAGAGCATGAGTCGACTCCTGCTACAGCCGAGTCGACTCCAGATCGCGCGAGTCGACTCCGATCCCAACGGACACATTGTCAGGATGTGCAGAATGTGCAGTATGGCTAGTAAAGTGAGTCTAACGGCTAGTTTCCGTAGGGAATGGCTTAAATAGCCACAGAGGACTGTAGCAAAGCAGAGAAGTGATATTCCACTCAAAGAAAATAAGAATCCTCCATCTGCAAACTGATTTCAACGGAAAAGAAGGAAGAGAGCTATTAACTCCATTCAACCAACTCTTCCCAGCATTAAAGAAGTCTCCATCTGCCTTCAAGTCTTCAAGACATTCAAGAGGAGACCCAGAGTTCAAGAAGTCCTCCTCTACATCGTCATAAAATAGTTTGAGGGCTCTTAACTTCTCTATTGTTTATATTGCTGAATATCTGCTTTCCTAGAAGCTGTACTTTTTCTCTTTGTTCTTTCTTTCCATTTGGTTCTTACTTGATTCAATCAGGGGATTGAATCAAGGGTGTATAGGTTTGTTGGTGAGCCTAGGTTGAAACCAACGTGTAAGGGTTCGATTGTGATCCCGGAAAAACAATCGGGGTGGTTCTAGTCGGCGAGCCTGGGAAAACCGACCGAGTTCGTTGTGACCTCGTAAAACAACAAGTTTGGTTGTGAGCTTGTAAAACAACCGGCTGTAATCCGAGGGGTTATAGTGAATTCCCAAGTGAGGCTTGGGGAGTGGACGTAGGAGCAAGGGTTAGCTCCGAACCACTATAAAATCATTGTGTTTGTGATTGCATTTGTCTCTCTTACTTTCATTTCATTCACTGCACATAGTATCTAATTAATCAACTTGCAAAAAGGATTAATTAGTATCTCACAAACCATTTAATTGTAATAATTATTTTAAAACCCAATTCACCCCCCCTCTTGGGTTGTCTATCTGGGCAACAAGTGGTATCAGAGCCTGAACTCTTTTACCCAAAGAGTAAAAGATCAAAATGACAACCCCATTTGGATCTTCCCACATTGAGGGCCAGTCCACCCAAAGACCCCCATTCTTTAATGGATCCGACTACTCATATTGGAAGGCTAGGATGAGAATATTTATCCAAGCCCAAGACTATGAGATGTGGACCATTATACTAAATGGACCATACATCCCATCCATCTATGTAGAGGGTGTCACTGTACCCAAACTTGAAAAGGATTGGGATGACCATGACTTTAGGAAGGCACAACTCAATGCCAAAGCAATGAATGTGCTTTACTGCGCATTAGATAGAAATGAATTCAATAGAGTCTCTACTTGCAATTCTGCAAAAGAGATTTGGGATAGACTTGAAGTGACCCATGAGGGCACGAATCAAGTCAAAGAATCCAAAATAAACATATTAGTTCATAAGTATGAATTGTTTAAGATGGATTCTAATGAAACTATCACTTGCATGTTCACTAGATTTACTGACATTGTCAATGGCCTAAAAAGCCTTGGCAAAAATTATACTAACAGTGAGCTTGTCAAGAAGATTCTTCGCTGTCTACCAAGGTCATGGGAAGCCAAGGTGACGACAATCCAAGAAGCCAAGGACTTGAACAAGCTTCCACTTGAGGAGCTTCTTGGATCCCTAATGACGCACGAGCTCGCAATGAAACAACACAGCGAAGAAGAGTCCTCTCACAAGAAAAAGGTAATAGCATTAAAATCTGTTTCAACTAACAAAAACTTATCTTGCAGTAGTAGCAGTGAAGAGGAAGATAATGAGGGAGATGATGATGAGGCTCTCCTTATAAGAAAATTCAGAAGATTCATGAACCGGAAGAAATCCTCACATCAAAGGAGAGGCCCCTCAAGTTCCTATCACAAGGATAAAGGTAAGGAAAGGAAAAATGAGGGGATCGGTTGTTATGAGTGTAAGAAGCCGGAGCACTTCAGAGCTGAGTGTCCTTTGCTGAAGAAGGGGAGCAAGCACAAGAAAAAGAAAGTCCTCGTCTCCACCCTATCGGACTCCGATACATCTTCATCATCATCGGATGAAGAACAAGAAGAAAAGGCCAACCTTTGCTTTATGGCTAATGACAATGAGGTAATATCCGGAACACATTTAGATTTTACTTTCGATGAATTATATGATGCTTTCAATGAATTAATGGATGAGTACAAGACAATAAACCTTAAAAACAAAGAATTAAAAGTAACTAACCAAACTCACCTCCGTAAGTATGATACATTAGTTAAGGATAAAGATGTTTTTATTAAAGAAAATGCAGAACTTAAGACAAGCAACCAAATCTTGATTCAAAAGAATAATACCTTAACTAAAAATAACGAAAGGCTGAACAAAGAAATATTAGAACTTAAAAACAATAAACATATCTTAAAAGAGAGTCTCACAAAAGAACTAAGTAATCTAAAAACAGAAAAACAAAAATTGACACTAGAACTTGAAAAGTACAAGCCTCTTGTAGAAAAATTTACATATAGCTCAGAAAAATTAGAGATGATACTTAATAGTCAACGAGCTGTATTCAATAGAGCGAGTTTAGGGTATAAATCTAAAAATAAGCAAAAACTCCTTAGTAATTTCTTTGTTAAAGTAGGGGAGAGTAAAAATAAGAAAATAACATATTTTTGCTGTGGAACATTAGGACATAAAGCAAATGTGTGTGATTATAGAAAAGGAAAAACTAAAAAAAAAATTAAAAGGGTTTGGGTTCCAAAAGGAACCAACATTACTAACCATGAAGGACCCAAGAAAACTTGGGTACCTAAAGTTGTATGATTTGCTTGTGTAGGAGTGTCTTGCAGCCAAGGTAGACAAAAATTGTTGGTACTTGGATAGTGGCTGCTCAAGACACATGACGGGTGACAAGGATCAATTCTTCACCCTTGAAGCTAAGAAGGGAGGTGCTGTGACTTTTGGAGACAATAACCAAGATCACATCATTGGTATAGGTAAAGTACAAATTACCCCTTCAACCTTTATTGATAATGTTCGATATGTTGATGGTCTAAAGCATAATTTACTTAGCATTAGTCAATTGTGTGATAGAGGTTTTGATGTTTTGTTCAAACCATCTCTATGCATCATAACCAACTCAAATGACAATAGTTTAGTTTTTAAAGGAATAAGACGTGGGAATGTGTATGTTGTAGACCTTGAGGATCTTGCCAAACATAACCCATGTTTAGTTATTAATGAAACTAAGGACAATGATGCTAGTTGGTTATGGCACCGTAAGTTAGGTCATGCAAGCATGGACACAATATCAAAACTAATTAAAAGAGATTCCGTGATAGGTTTGCCAAAACTAAAGTTTGAAAAGAATAAAATATGTGAAGCATGTTAATTTAGCAAACAATCAAGGAACTCCTTTAAATCTATAAATTGTGTCTCTACCTCTAGACCTCTAGAACTACTACACATGGATCTATTCGGACCAACTAGAACCACAAGTCTAGGTGGAAATAAATATGGTCTAGTTATTGTAGATGATTATTCTAGATACACTTGGGTCATGTTCTTAGCTCATAAGGATCAAGCATTTTCAGTTTTCAAGAAATTTTATAAAGAAGTAACAAATGCTAGAGATACTTCAGTCATAGCTATTAGAAGTGACCATGGAACCGAATTTGAAAATCATTTATTTGATGAGTTTTGTGGTAAAAAGGGGATAACTCATAATTTTTCTGCACCTAGGACACCACAACAAAATGGAGTTGTGGAAAGGAAAAATAGAACTCTAGAGGAAATGGCTAAAACCATGTTATGTGAAAGTAACCTCCCTAAGTACTTTTGGGGAGAAGCCATCAATACCTCATGTCATATACTAAATAGAGTTTTATTGAGACCCATTATAAAGAAAACACCTTATGAACTTTGGAAAAACAGAAAACCAAAAGTGAACTATTTTCATGTCTTTGGATGTAGGTGTTTTGTTCATAATAATGGGAAAGATAATCTAAGAAAATTTGACTCTAAATCTGATGAGGGTATATTCTTGGGGTACTCTACAACTAGTAAAGCCTATAGAGTCTTTAATAAAAGAACCCTAGTTATAGAAGAATCCATACATGTTGTTTTTGATGATTCTAGTGATATCTCTTCTAGCAAGAGAGTTAATATTGATGATGATGCTGAAATTCTTGAAGAAAAAATTGATGAGATGACATTACAAGATGATGAACAAAAATTAATTGAAAATGCATCATCAAGCCAAGAGGCTATGGTGGATCATGGGCTGACTAAGGCTTGGAGGTTTGCTCACGGGCATCCTAAGAAATTAATTTTAGATGATCCATCTCAACCTGTTAGGACTAGAGCTTCCCTTAGGAACTTAAATAATCATTTAGCTTTTGTCTCACATTTTGAGCCCAAACACATAGAAGAAGCTGAAAAAGATGTAAATTGGATAAATGCAATGCAAGAAGAATTAAACCAATTTACTAGAAACAAGGTATGGAATCTAGTTGAACGACCTTCTGAATATTCAATTATAGGTACCAAATGGATATATAAAAATAAACTTGACGAAAATGGAATTGTGATAAGGAATAAGGCTAGACTAGTAGCAAAGGGGTATAATCAAGAAGAAGGTATAGATTTTGATGAAACCTTTGCTCCTGTAGCTAGACTCGAGGCAATTAGATTATTATTAGCATTTGCATGCTCTAAGGATTTCAAGTTATTTCAAATGGATGTAAAAAGTGCATTTTTAAATGGGTATATTAATGAGGAGGTGTATGTAGAACAACCTCC
The DNA here is from genome assembly GCF_009389715.1 of Phoenix dactylifera. NCBI lineage: Eukaryota > Viridiplantae > Streptophyta > Magnoliopsida > Arecales > Arecaceae > Phoenix > Phoenix dactylifera. The sequence continues at coordinate 172,439 of NW_024068138.1, forward strand.
TGGTTTTGAGAATCATCAATACCCTAATCATGTGTATAAACTGAACAAAGCACTTTATGGTTTGAAACAAGCACCTAGAGCATGGTATGAAAGGCTTAGCAAATTCTTACTAGAACATGAGTTCTCTAGGAGAAATGTAGATACAACATTGTTTCTAAAGAAGAAAAATAAAGATATGTTATTAGTGCAGATTTATGTTGATGATATTATTTTCGGTGCTACTAACAATCGCCTCTGCGAAGAATTTGCTGACTTGATGCAGAGTGAGTTTGAGATGAGCATGATGGGAGAGCTGAACTATTTCCTCGGGCTTCAAATCAAACAATCTGAAGAAGGGATCTTCATCAATCAAGCCAAATACATCAAGGAGATGCTTAAGAAGTTGGATATGGAGGGAAACAAGTCAATCAGCACACCCATGAGCTCATCATGCAAATTAGACCAAGATGAATCAGGTAAATCTGTAGATCAAAAGTTATATAGAGGTATGATAGGATCTTTATTGTATCTCACTGCAAGCAGACCTGATATCATGTTTAGTGTATGCATGTGTGCTAGATATCAGTCTAATCCTAAGGAATCTCATCTAATTGCAGTCAAGAGAATCTTTAAATACCTAATAGGAACAAAAAATATAGGTCTATGGTATTCTAAAGAATCTAGCCTGAACTTAATAGGATACACAGATTCAGACTTTGCTGAATGTAAACTTGATAGAAAAAGCACCAGCGGGTCATGTCAGTTCCTAGGAGAAAACTTAATCTCATGGTTTAGCAAGAAACAAAACTCGGTTGCATTATCTACTGCTGAAGCTGAATATGTTGCAGCCGGAAGTTGTTGTGCTCAAATCATGTGGATCAAACAACAATTGGAAGATTATGGCATTAAACAAGATAAAATTCCCATTAATTGTGATAATACAAGTGCCATTAATCTAACTAAAAATCCAATTCAGCATTCAAGAACTAAACATATTGAGATAAGACATCACTTCATAAGAGATCATGTACTGAATGGTGATGTGACACTTCAATTTGTTTGCACTGATGATCAATTAGCTGATATCTTCACTAAACCCTTGAGTGAAGAGAGATTTAGTGTGCTTAGGAGAGGATTAGGAGTGATTGATCCATCCTAGTGATATTCTCTTCTAGTTCATTGATTTTGATGATTAGATTGTGCTAAATATAGAGTTTCTCATCTATGATCATCAAATCAGATCATAACTTAGTGATTGTCCCTCATTTGGTATGATAATAGCAAGATTTTTAGGTGCGTGCCAGAGTTCGAGACGACTCGAGTAAGTTTCAGAGTCGGCTCGTACAGGGGAGTCGACTCGCACATAGACGGGAGTCGACTCGAGATCGATGGCCGCATAAGGGGAGTCGACTCGCCCATAGACGGGAGTCGACTCGAGGTCGATGACAGCATTAGGAGAGTTGACTCGCACATATTTTGGAGTCGACTCGAGGTCGAGTCGACTCGCGACTTACAGGAGTCGACTCGCGGTCGGGATCCAGATTTTTAACCCTAATCCAAGCGTTTAATCAAAACTTCTATTCACCGCCGCCACTGTTCACAAACCCTAGAGCCGTCTCCTACGTCGTCTCCGACGGTTCTTAGGGTTTTTCCCGTCGATCTTCTTCCGTCCTTTAGGTTCATTCCCCTTCCCTAGGTCAAGAATGCCTCGCAAGTCGGTTGTCTCGAGCCGGAAGAGGCCCCAACCCGCGACCGGTGCCGAGCGACGGTCCAAAGCTCGAAACGATCCCGCGAGGCCACAACCTCCGGTTCGTTCCCCGCCGAGGCCCGTTCCCTCGCGACCGTGCGCCGGGAAGGCGGTCTCCACCGGGAGATACGTCAACTTTGACTATCTCTCCCGGGAGGGCTTCACTATAGGAGAGAGGTTAAGGGCCCAAGGTTTAGAGTTCTTGTGTTCATTAGATCTCGCCACATACCCCGGTCTAGTTAGGAAGTTCTATGGAACCGTGCATAGGGGCAATGGGGGTATAGAGGAAACCGTAGCGGGTGTCCCATTATTTATTTCGGAGGATTTCATAGCTCAAATCCTCCATCTTCTCCAAGTAGGGGTATCTCCTACACACCCCGAGGATAGGACTGAGGCCCTTACGGCCATTTTAGGGAGTCCACCCCAGTCCCCACTAGACGAGGTGTCCGCTAGTTCACTGTCAGTGGAAATGCGGCTCCTCTTGAGCATCATCTCTAGGACCCTTTTCCCTAAGACTGGCCGATTTGACTTTGTATCTGAAAGGGACCTAGCCCTCATGTATTACATTCTCCAAGACACACCTATTAACTTCCCCAAGATGATCTATAGATACCTATGTGAGCCACTAGACAGACCTAAGCTCACCCTCCCTTATGGGATGCTATACACTCTTATCTTTAGGAAGTCCGAGATCCCAATTCCTGAGGGGGAACCCTCTCGCGCATTGCGATGGACAGATCGCATGGGTGAGGGAATCCTACACAGGATGGGGTTTCATAAGGTAGAGGGAACATGGGTCAGGAAACCATCTTCCTCCACACCTACTACCAGACATTCCCCCAGTCCTGACCCTGATTCAGACTTTCCCACCTTTCCCTCCACCTCAGCTCCACCCACCTCAGCCGGACCCTCCTCCTCAGCTCCACCCATTCAGTCGATGGATGTTCGGATTTCTCCTGAGCAGCTCCGGGAGTTGCGGCAGGAGATTGTTAGAGATCTTCGGGACGATCTTCTGAGGGAGCTCAGAGGTCCAGCCACTGCCCCCTCTTCTGCATTGGTTCCCTCCCTATCAGCCGTGACCGAGATGACGGCTCATCTGAGGGAGGAGATCTTCAACGTCAGGAGCCTGATACAAGCCCAGTTCTCCAACATGAGCGATGTCACGAGCAACACAAGACAGATGCGAGATGACATCCGACACGATATGGGCACTACCAGTCAGGGGGCCGAGCGCTTGGCGAATGTCTTGATTGCCAAGCTGGACACACTCCAGCAGACTCTGACCGAGCTATCCACGACGCACAGTAGGGCCACCTCGGCCATTATCACCCAGCTAGGGAATGTCACGGACGGGGTCAGTCTCCTCATGGAGCAAAACAGACTGAGAGGAGGAGCCACATCCTCGAGGAAGCCCTAGCTGATTATGTTTACTTTGACATGTATTTACTGCTTTACTTATTGTATTCACAACTGTACTTACATATACATCAATACAATGAGTAGACAAATTTCTTCAAAATTGTGCATATTGATCCCTACTGGCTTGTGTGTTCAACTCTCTTCCTTTTTGATACGATGACAAAAAGGGGGAGAATATATTTAATAGATATGTAAAAGGAAAAAGGAATACATGAAAATTCATAAAAAGAAAAACTTTTAAAACACACAATAATTTGTTTTTAGTGGATTCAATACCTCGAGGTTCATTATCTCTCTGTTGGGGCTCCTAATGGAGTAATCTCCAGAATCTATTCAAGGGATATTCGGAGATTAGTTGAATCATACTCAAGAACAAATTGGCAGATTTTTCCTCTAAAAACCAAAAATTTAAGTTCAAAAGCTTCAATGCACTAAAAAAAAATTCAGAGAATCAAAACAAAGTTGAATGCATATGTTGAGGGGGAGAATCTGAATTTTTAAGAAAGCAAAATCATTAAATATATATAAGCCAAACAACTGATTGCATGACATGAAGGCTTATATAATTCCAAATGAAAGGGAGAGCTCTAACTTCGAAATTTATTGTTTCACACCTTTCAAGTTTGGATAAATTAAATAACCAGACACTTGAATTCATTTCAAAAATTTTATTATAAATTTTCTTGCTTCTTGTGCAATTCACCTTACATATACTCAATGTTTTGTCATCATCAAAAAGGGGGAGATTGTGGAGTGATTGATCATAACCCTATTTGATTTTGATGAGCTCAAAGCATTTGAGTATATCTTATGTTTACTAATGAATTCAATCTAGTGTTTCAGTGAAAATCTTACAAATTTATGGTTAAGTGCATCTAGATTTGGTTCAAGATATTTTGGATAAGTTAAGAAGTCAAGTTGAACCAAAGTCTGAGACTCGAGTCGACTCCGGGATATTACGAGTCGACTCCAGGCGTATCAGAAGCATTGGCACAGGCTCGAGTCGACTCCGGAACGTTATGAGTCGACTCCGACTGAGAATAGACAGACGAACAGAAAGACTCAACTCAAAATCTGTCAGTGAGTCGACTCCTGAAGTGCGCGAGTCGACTCCGATGCTTACCGAGTCGACTCCGGAGTAGTATGAGTCGACTCCAGGGAGTTACAGACAAAAAAGTCAGAGAGCAATTTTCGACCCTGAGAGCCAAGTCGACTCCTGAGGAACGCGAGTCGACTCCGATGGTTGGCAGGTCGACTCCAAAGAAAGCAAGAGTCGACTCTCAGTGTTGTACAAGGCAAAAGTCAGAGAGCAGTTTTCGGACACTGAGAGCCGAGTCGACTCCCGCAAAGCCCGAGTCGACTCCGAGATAGCGCAACCCCAAAAAGACAGAAGACAGAATTGTTGTCTCTGAGACGCGAGTCGACTCCAAGACAGTTCGAGTCGACTCCAAGGCAGCGCTACTCCAAAAAGATAGAAAGCTGTTTTTCGGATATTGATAGCCGAGTCGACTCCAGAACAGTTCGAGTCGACTCCAAGACTGCACAAGCCAAAAGACAGAAGATCGGGAGTTCGGGCTCTGAGTGCCGAGTCGACTCCCAGAATTTCCGAGTCGATTCGAGTGAGCCAAGTTGAAGAATGGCTCTATGGATTCCATGGGATGAGCCGACTCCAAAAATGCCAGGTCAGCTCTAGGTTTTGGCGAGTCGACTCCGGGTTAAGTCGAGTCGACTCCCAGTTGAGAAGCTCACTTTAATTCAAATTCGGAACAGTTGCCGAGCCGACTCCAGAAGAGCATGAGTCGAGTCCTGCTACAGCCGAGTCGACTCCAGATCACGCGAGTCGACTCCGATCCCAACGGACACATTGTCAGGATGTGCAGAATGTGCAGAATGGCTAGTTTCCGTAGGGAATGGCTTAAATAGCCACAGAGGACTGTAGCAAAGCAGAGAAGTGATATTCCACTCAAAGAAAACAAAAATCCTCCATCTGCAAACTGATTTCAACGGAAAAGAAGGAAGAGAGCTATTAACTCCATTCAACCAACTCTTCCCAGCATTAAAGAAGTCTCCATCTGCCTTCAAGTCTTCAAGACATTCAAGAGGAGACCCAGAGTTCAAGAAGCCCTCCTCTACATCGTCATAAAATAGTTTGAGGGCTCTTAACTTCTCTATTGTTTATATTGCTGAATATCTGCTTTCCTAGAAGCTGTACTTTTTCTCTTTGTTCTTTCTTTCCATTTGGTTCTTACTTGATTCAATCAGGAGATTGAATCAAGGGTGTATAGGTTTGTTGGTGAGCCTAGGTTGAAACCAACGTGTAAGGGTTCGATTGTGATCCCGGAAAAACAATCGGGGTGGTTCTAGTCGGTGAGCCTGGAAAAACTGACCGAGTTCGTTGTGACCTCGTAAAACAACAAGTTTGGTTGTGAGCTTGTAAAACAACCGGCTGTAATCCGAGGGGTTATAGTGAATTCCCAAGTGAGGCTTGGGGAGTGGACGTAGGAGCAAGGGTTAGCTCCGAACCACTATAAAATCATTGTGTTTGTGATTGCATTTGTCTCTCTTACTTTCATTTCATTCACTGCACATAGCATCTAATTAATCAACTTGCAAAAAGGATTAATTAGTATCTCACAAACCATTTAATTGTAATAATTATTTTAAAATCCAATTCACCCCCCCTCTTGGGTTGTCTATCTGGGCAACAGATATTCTATTAAATTCACTTACATCTAGTGAACAGTAAAGTACATTTATTGCTTTAGCATTTAATTGTGCTAGTCTTCTATCATTCTCATTCCAATCCATTTCTGGTTTGGGAATGATAGTGCCCTCTATACTAATTGTGGGTGTGTGAGGTCCTCTAGTTATAATATACCACAATTCATAGTCTAGAGCTTGAATGAATATCCTCATCCTAGCTTTCCAGTATGTGTAATTAGTGCCATTAAATAGAGGAGGTCTATTTGTGGATTGCCCCTCACTCATAGAACATCCCACTTGGGTTGTCATGATCTTTGTCTCTTGATTGTGAGATCAACAAATACTATATGAGCACCTCGCTCTGATACCACTTGTTGCCCAAGGTGACAAGCCAAGAGGGAGGATGAATTGGTTTCTCTTAATTTTTACTATCTTAATTTAGTCAATTGATGAGTGAGTGAAATTAGAACAATGCACAATACAAACACACAAGAAGTATAGTGGTTCGGTGCTCTCCTAAGCACCTACGTCCACTTCCCAAGCGACCCCTTGGAAATTCACTATAATTCTGCGGATTACAGTTGGATTGTTTTCCGGGCTCACAATCCAAAAACCTTTACACTTTGGTTTTTCGGGATCACCAAGAACCTATGTTGGTTTTACGGGCTCACCAACGAACCTTTATAATTGGTTTTACGGGTTCACCAATAAACCTACACCGTTGGTTTTACGGGCTCACCAACAAACCTTTACAAGGTGATTAAAAAGAAAGAAGAATGTTGAAACTCCTAGATGAGCAAATATAACATTTATAAGCTACAAAGAAGAGTTTAGAGAATAGTTATCGCTTGATGAAACTTCTCTCTTCTTTGTCAGGAATGCTTCACTCTTCAAGGGTGGATGGAGCTCTTAATATCTCTTGGAATCTGCTCAACCACTTCCTTTTGACTCTTGAATGAAGCACTTTAATTAAGAAGATTAGGGCACTTGTCTTTCTTATGTAAGCTTTGATATTTTGCAAAAGGATGTTTCCTCTGATGAATAGGTGTCACTTTAAATAGTTTCCTTCATCCATTGGACAAGCCCCAATGGTTAGAATTCAAAAACTAGCCGTTACTCACTGTTGGGAGGTCTGAAAGTACTTTTGCAGAACTAGCCGTTATGTTTCTGCCCGTGCTTGGGTCGACTCAAGTTTTACTGGGGTCGACCCAACTTTCACTTGGGTCGACTCAAGCAACATTGGGGTCAACCCTCTCAGAAACCACAGAACCTTGTATTTCAGCCTTCCTTCACTTGGGTCGACTCAACACTTTTTGGGTCGACTCAAGGTTCAGTTGGGTCGACTCAACTTCCACTTAGGTCGACCCTTCAGGGTTTCCAGAGAACCTATTTTTGAATGTCATTGCCTTTGGGTCGACTCATGTTAACTCGGGGTCGACTTAAGTTTGGGTCGACTCAAGTTTCATTTGGGTCGACCCTCTCAGGGTTTCCAGAGAACTGTTTTCTTGAGGCTTGAGGATTGGGTCGACTCATCCTTTGCTTGGGTCGACCCAAGTACTGTTCATCCGTGCCATTTTTGCAGAAGTGTGCCAGATGGTTTCTTGATGTGCCGGGGTCGACTCAATCAATCTTGGGATCGACTCAATCCACACTTTGCTGCAACTTAAGGTTAGATTCATCCATATAATCAATGAAATAAACTTTAAACAATTTTGAATATATGTTATGGTAGTGCTACATACTCCAAACAGTGAAAATTACTATTGTCCACTTAAGAGTATGTTTTACTTGAAACTTTGCCGAATTAGAATTTAGAATTCACTATCCCTTTCCTATCGCAAATTTTATCTCATTAATAATCATTGAAATACATTTTAATCTCATTATACTAATGTATCGAGAGTGACGGACTTATTAATGATGTATCGAATTAACTTGTAACATACTCTGATCTAGGTAGCAACCACTGGAAGGTTGTAAAAACCATCCTTAAGTATTTGAAAAATACTAAAGATCAGTGGCTTGTCTATGGTGATTCTGATTTAAAACTTGAGGGATATAAAGATTCAAGTTTTCAGTCAGATCAAGATGATAGCAAGAGCGTGTCCGGATATATCTTCACTCTTGAGGGTAGAGCCATCTGCTGGAAGAGTTCCAAGCAGCATATAGTGGCAGATTCTACATGTGAAGCAGAATATATTGCAGCATCTGATGCCGACAAGGAAGCTGTATGGTTACGGAAGTTCATTACCGAGCTTGAAGTGACACCCTCCATTGATGGTCCAGTGCATGTATTTTGTGACAATACTGGGGCCATAGCTCAAGCAAGAGAATCCAAAGCACATCAGCGAACCAAGCATATTCTACGACGCTACCACCTGGTTCGAGAGATCGTCGATCGAGGTGATATTGATCTTCAGAAGATTGACATAAAAGAAAATCTGGCTGACCCATTTACCGAAGTCCTCGGCATCAAAGAGTTCGACGAACACAAGTCGAAGATGGGTATTAGATACTGTGTCGATTGGCATTAGGCTAAGTGGGAGTTGTTGGAATTTGTATTCTAAATATCAATCGTCAGCATATTGATGATTGAATTTTGTAAATGAATTGACAAATTAATAAAGTGTTATTTGCCATTATTCATCATTTCATCTTCAAATGAATTCTTATATGATGAAGTCCTTAGGACTTATGTTATGATAAAGGAGGATTTATCTTTGAGTTCTTAAACTTGTTCGCGACTGAATGATATGTTGTTACTAGAACGACAGCATTATCGAGATTAGGTCGTTGTGTGACATATACGTTGGTTGTCCTCTTAACGAAGAAGTGTGGAGATACTGGTATGCCACACAGGTGAAGTGTAGGAGTACATTTCACTGAACTTGATCAATTTCGAAACGCTCTACTGTCGAGAGATGTTCCGAGTGGATATAGGTATAAGTTTGGCCCTCTGACCTGAAATCGCAACCTGTGACTAACAAGCAACTCACTGTACTTTGGTACCGGACTACCTGAATTTCTAATTCAGTGACGGAAGATCACTGGGTGCAGTCAAGTATTTGTGTAGTTAGTTGTGAGTCAAGATGGAATTGACCCCTCTTGAAAACAGGAGATAATATCTTGTGATTAATTTAGCAAAACCTTGGCCAGGGTAATCCTAGTGAGGAGTCACGGGATATCTAAAGTTAATCACATAATGGATGTACTAATTATAGGGTTGACAGTGAGCTCTAAGTCATCCTGGCATTAGGAGTCAAAGGGATTGAATTATACAATAACCATAGTCCAGAATTTCAGAATATTTGCTTCGCATATATTCAGCCTATCCGGACGTCGGGTACCATTGCTAGATGGTTACATCGATTAGTATAGAAAGTTGTTCCTATACTACCGGCCTAGGTTTGAACCTATGAGGTCACACGCCTAGAAGATTCCTGATTGATCAAGAAGGCTGATGAATGATTAGGAATCATTCAGGGATAATTTGGTCAATTTGATTGGCAAATTATCTTATAAAATAATTAAAGTAATAATTGTAGAATTAATTAGTAATTAAATTACTAATAAACTCAATTTGATTGAGTAATTGTGCTAAGAATGAGCCAAATTGAATTGGATTCAATTTTGGGCTCAATCAGGATTTTGACCTGATTGGATTAGGTCGGAACCAAAAAGGACTTAAGCTGATCAAATTAATTTTAAATTAATTTGCGCTTAATTGGGGATTGACCTAATTGGATTAGATCCAACACAAAGTAATTAATTCAATTTGATTGAGTTTGGATGAGCCAAAAATTGAATTGGATTTAATTTGAGCTCAATCAGGGTCTGACCTGATTAGATTGGGTTCAACCAAATTGCTTTGTTTTAATCTGGGTTTGACCAAATTTGATTAGGTGCAACCCAAGAGGATTAGGCTCAGATGATGTGGTAATTAGTGGTGACATGGAATTAGATTTCATGAATTTTAAATAAACCAAAATTATTGCATGACGCATGGACCCATTGCTTGACACATGGCGACATTGTTTGTTGTTTGAATTTGAATTCAAATATTAAGCAATATCTTAAATGATTTCATACATCAAATAACTTTTCTAGATGGCGTGTGAACCTCTGAATCATTTAAATTCGAATTTCAAATGAAATATATACGACAAGAGGAAGGAAAATTCTGCTGTATGGATTTCAAATTCCTCCCCTCTTGCACATGTGTTTAAAATTTGAATTTAAATCAGATTTGGTTGAGATCTGATTTGGGTTGTTCCTATTCCTTTGCATGTGCCAACTAAAGGAGATTTTCTGAAGATAAATTTTGAATTTTGAATGAAAATTCGGAGGCCATTAAAAGGGGTCAAACATGGGCACCGAAAACACATCCATTGCAGCTTTCTTCCTCACCCGCCTCCTCTTCCTCTTCTTCTCCATTTTAGATAGGGTTTTCAGGATGAATATCTAGAAGATTCAACATCAGATCTGAGTCCTCTACTTTCCTTACAAACCTCATCTCCATCTGCTTCAAGATGATTGATCAAGAGTTGATTGAATTCCGGCGAGCAGATTTCAGCTTTCAAGTATTCTGTAGCTGCTAGCACTGTTGCGGAAGAAGATCCTTCTGGGCTTCGCATGTACTTCTCGTAGAGGCCATTCGTGTGTGTGGCTGCGAAGTCAAGAATCAGATCCACAACTTTCATCCATCATAAAAGGTATTAATCTAGCATTAGTCTATTCGATGGATATTCGGAGATTAATTGGAATAAAGTTCTTAAGTTTCAGATCTGATAGTTAATCATGCATAAAAGTTTTAGCATAATTGTTTAAACGATTCCGGCATAATCCTATGTGTTCTTAATGTGCTGATTTCTAGATTTGATCTTGTAAGCATGCATGAATTAAATTGTTTGATTCATTTTTTCGCTGCGTTTTGAAACTTAAAAAGAACTACGTGTGGCTTGATCCCCCTTGTGAACGGGTACGTAGGCAATCAGCCATGGTTTTCCAAAAAAAAAAAAAATTTAGCATGCTAAACACCGAAGAACCTAGGATGCACTTTCATAGATATCGGCTTCTGCCTTTAGCTATTTTATCTAACTTTTCCAAAATTGAAAGATACCCAATCAACATCTTTTTTGGAAAAAAAAATTATTTTGATTAGCATGTTTGGACAATCAAATATCCCCATATATCTTTGATTGCTGCATGAATTGAACCCTTTTAGGGTTCAATGCAAATGTTATAGATCCCGATAATTACCTTATTTTAAAAAAAGATACTTTGATTGAATGACGTGCAAGAAAGTTATGTTACTCAAAAGTTTAGATATGCAATTAGGCTTATCATGTGGTGATTCATGCTCTTAGATAATGCTCAAACTTACCAAAAGTAACTAGAGTAATTTAAGATAGGTTCAATAATCCTTCTAGATGAATATATAAATTATATTTACGAACCAAACTATCTCTCTTCCATTTTACATACATTCCAATTGTTTTTATCTATGTGCAAGTGAGATACACGAAAACTCTATCGCCATAGATAAGAAAGTAATAGGCATAGCATTATTAGGTCTAAATACATGGTGCTTTAGGTTGCAAGTAGCATATGGTGGCCTTTGGCGAGCTCTTGAAAATAACCACCCATATGGGGTGCATAGTTTGGTTTATGGTTGGGACAACGAATAGGCACATGAACAAGCTAAATTATACGATCGAATTTGGTGGCTTTCCTTGATTCAATAACTTATATTTCTTATACAATCGATCCACTTTGGCACACTAATTTTTGATGTTTCATCACCTTCTTCAATCATGCATGACATTACATGCACTCAAAATATTTGTTTCTTGGTCCATCTTTGAACTATCTTCAAAGATTCATCACATCGTTGGTTTTATAAATTTTGTTTAACCAAAATTCGCCAATGGGGAGGATGAGTGGATTTTTACATAGCACCCACTATAGAATACTGCCAAATGCTGCGATAGCTCGTACCATTGAATAATAAAGGGGTTTGTATGAAAGATTTGTTTAAGTAATAAATCTCGGCACGCCAGTTGCCGACAAAATGTACACTTTTTTACACATAACCCCCCATGGATCAATCTTCTTACAAGTTGCGATGCACGTGACCAAATTCCCCGCAGATCCGAAGCGCACTTTAAAGCGACACGCCGTTTCTGCCCTCCTCTTTCCTTCTTTTTTCTCCTTTTTTTCCCGTTCCTGGGCTGGGTTTCGGGCGCTGAGATCTCGAATCAGCGAAGGCCGCGACTTCTTCTGCGAATAGATCGTTGCCGCCGAATCTTCTCAGCCAATCTCGTGGGATCCGGCTTTTATCTTCCAGGTGTGATGCCTTCCGATTTTCTCATTTTCTTCAAGAAATTATTGGCTAAATCTTGGAGTGAAAAAGGGCTAGCAGAAGCCTCAGATCGGGGTTTTAAGTGAGAGAAGAGGGAACGGGATTGGGGTTTCCGACGAGTGCCGCAGATCAGCTGAATGCGCTTTTATTCGACATTGCGATCGCCGATTTCTTTCTTGCCCTTTTTCTTTTTCTTTTTTTTGAATTTAATAACGGTCAGTTCCTTTTTAAGGCATATTTTTAAGAAATAGAAATCAATTTGTGTCAGTTTACCTCAAAAAGATTTCTTCTTTTCCCCTTTTGGTCGAAGCGGAGATCGCATTTGGTCTTTTGTTTTGATCCGTGGATTTTAATTTTACTCATGACTCGAAGATTTGAGAAATGCCTTGAAAATTTTTATGTTTATTTTGAGAGTGAAGCCGCCAATCTCTTACCGATTCTCGACCGGATAAGCGATTTCTATCCCTTAAATAATGATTTTGTAGTTCGAGTTCGGATGCCCTTTCATTAATAAAGGCTCCCCTTTGCTCCGGGGTAAAAGATTTTTTTTTTCCCGTTTTTGGTATCATTTGTGTAATAAATTCTTCTGTATGTTTTCTATTCATTTGCATGTCCATGTATTACCTGTAAAGATCTCTTTTCATTTGATGTTATATTATGTTTGTCATCTAAATGTTGACTCACAACTTAAGGTTTTGATGTCGAGCAACGTTTACAGAACTTGAACAGTGGATTGGAAGGATTTGAATTCACAGGAAGATTTGAAGCATCAATTTTTCCAATGAAATGTTTCAAACAGAAAAATAATTAGAAGGAATGCGATCAGGGATCCATTCCACTGACCAAAATTCTAAAAGTTGGGTTCTTAATTTCACGCTGTGTTTGTCCCAATTGAAAGGGAGTATCAAATCAACTGGTTCTCTAGTCTCAAAATCATTTCCTCTCTGCGATGAATTGGTTGTCAGCATCAACTTGTTGACAATCTCACTTCTTACAATCACAGTGATATAGTAAACAATCTGAGGAATAAATAGTTGAATGTTGTTTAGATGGGAAGCGTGATATTCTCAACTATATATATATAGATCAATAGAAGCATAATTGATTTTGTTTTGTGTGTGAACTTGCATGCAGTTTGAATTATTGATGGATAAAAGCAGGAGTTGCCATTTGGCAGGCTAGAAGAAACTAAATTTATGTGGTCTGGGTGAGCGGTGGAAATGCTATTGGCTGTGGAAGGAGGAGGATTTTTTTCTTCTTCAGCATTAGGCTATAGCAAAGGCCTTGCCCTTCTGCTCCTTGGCAGGAGAAACGAAGAAAGGCCCATGAGAGTTTCACCGTGGAATCAGTATCAATTGGTTGAGCAGGAAGTTGCGACAGAATTTCAACTGGCTTCCAGGAAAAACCAATCTTCTTGTGGATGTGCCTCCTTCCTCTGCTTTGGTTGTGTACCTGCAGGAATTGATGGTCCATCTCCTCCTAAAGTGGGTCCTGCTCATCAGCCTGAAGTTTTGTCAGATTCTTCTTCTTCTTCGTCTTCTTCTGATAATGGCAAGCTAGCAATTAATGATGGTATTAATGGGAACGGAAGAAATGCTTATCTCAAGAGTAATCTGAAAAGGCCCTCTGCAGACCATTCTGCAGTGGTTTCTGAAGTTGATGGTGCACGTGAATCTGTGGAAGAGATGCCAAAAAATACATCTTGTTGTGTTGAAAGGAGGAAAGTGCAGTGGACTGATGCATGTGGAAAAGAGCTTGCTGAGATAAGAGAGTTTGAAGTCAGGTATGTGTTTGGTTCCTAAATATTAGTAGACAATTTTAAATGGAACTTTTAACATTTCACGCTGCTTGTAACATGTTTATGCATCATATATTGGCTGGAGGAGACAATTCATGTATGACTTGTTTATAGCATTTGTCTTTTTGTTAACTTTACTAAATGAATTATTTTTTTGATCTTTTTGAAACTTATGTTATATAGTCTACAAAATATAAAATACTGAAACCTGATAGATAATTGTGTTATACACTTAATATGCATTTGGTTATGCGTCATGCTTTTATATGTGTAAGTTGTATTTGATCCCATGTTGACAAAGTCTAAATTTGTAATCATATACATATGCATAACTTTTGTGATATACATATCCATAATTTTATGTGCCTATATATGTTATATGCATGTTTACATATGATATTCACGTTTTCATGCATGCTTGCATTTATTGATTTAATATGTGCCAACACACAATTATTTATTCTTACAAATGTTAGTGTGTACATATCGATCCATACACATACATGATTTGTACATTTATGTCCATGTATATGTATATTTTCATACCATATGAATTTATAGTATGAAGGAATGATTTGATACATGTAGAAGGAATAAAGAGGGGTAGAGGAATGCTGAGAATCACACGTGATAAACTCGTAAGAAAGGACTTGATATCTCAACATATTTCAAAAAATATGACCCTAAACCGAGCGTAATGGAGGAAAAGGATTTATGTAGCCGACAAGGCTTAATTGAGTTGTTTATATCCTATATATATGTATTATGTATATATGTATGTGTGCTTTTATATGATTGTGCACTATCAACCCTGATGTTTCAGTGGATGTCAATCGCCCAGGTAGCAACTTTGAACATCACTAGGCAAAGAGATTGTGGATCTCCATAAGCAGAAAGGACACAACGAGGGGATAGAAGTATTGCGAATCTAGATATCTAGTTGAGATAATCTGATCATGTAAAGTGGGATTCAGCAGTCCCATTACATGGGTTCTGTACATGGATAAGTTTCCAAGGGTAAGATTTATGTCATTCTGAACAGAGATGCTGAGTGGCAAAATGAAATGATGTCTGATGATGAGTGTTACCCATGGCCTTGGTCAGCAATAATGCCAGTATCCTATGCATACAGGCTTATGCCAATCAGATGGAGTGTTGGTTATGGTTCACCAATGACACATGAAAAGTGTAAGCAAAGTCCTGGCACTACCTTGTAGGCTATGGATCTTTTGACAGGAGGTTATGTGAAGCATGTCTTAGGTATGATCTATGAGGTGCCATATATCTGTAGATGTCTTCTACTGTATGCTTTAGCTGTTCAAATGTTGGGAAATTGCAGTCTTAACTCTAATATTTTCACCCTCATTCTGTTTTCATTCTACGAGTTATGGTGATACTGATGTGGGGAACCAGTGGAATGGTTTGCACGTGCAACTGAGAGCGTGATTGGTCCCTTTTAAAGAGGCATAGGTATTCGATCATGTCAAAAGCTGAGAGGACAATTAAGAATTGGACCAATTGGTGGAATAATTGAAGTTTGCCTAGGAAAGATTATTAAATTCTAATATGGGCTGTTGGCAGTATATGATGGATTGGCACATGTTCATATAGGAGGTTTTTCCTGATTCTACTCTCAATGCATGCTTGGTTCCAACACCTTGTTGCCTGGACCTGTTGCTTATTATCTGTCAGTGTGGGGTTCTGGGGTGTCTGACCCACCATGGGAAGCATCCAGGTATTGGCTTGTTATGATATTCAGTCTTTATAGGGAAACATTCCCGTAGTCATACAGCAATTAGTATAACAGAGATGACAAGGTTTGTTATTTCTATGCTAGCTTGTATTGCATACTATAAGTCATTAATCTATGTACAGATTCATCTATTCTGACTCCTGAATTAAATCTGATACATATGCTGCTAATATGAAATTTTTAAATCCCACAGTGATGATGGCTTATCAGATGAGGAATGTGAACGTGATGGTATTAGAAGATGTGAGTGTGTGATTCAGTAGGTTTTATCTTCTATCAAACTGGATCAGTGGACAGAAGCAGGCATGAGTGGTTCTCTTCGCCGACAACTAAACAATTGCTATGGGATGAGGCAGATGCTCGCATGGTTCTACAACTTTCTCCAGTAAAGTTGCCTATTCTCGCCTTTATCAACTACAGAGATATTCTTTGAACTGATTGCTTGGAGGGAGGATATCACAACATGGGGCAACAATCATGAGATTATTCACTCTGTTTTTCATTTCTTTTGTTGCAGCCCACGTTTGAGATTTCCTGCATCTGTTTTCAGGATTTCAATTTTGTCAATCTGGGCTTATTTATCTCCTTGGATCTTGTTCTTCTGTAGTTTTAATCTTTTCTACATAATGTTTTATTTGCTCACTTGTTTTACTACATCTTAGTCTGTTGACCATTTTTTTCATCACCATGGATGTTATTGATCTGCTCTTGTTTTCACACAACTGTTTGCTTCCCCATGATTGTTTGAATCAGAGTTTTGCTGGCAAAATTTTTCAGTCTAAGTTCGATGAGGAAGTCAGGAGAAAAAGGGGGGGGTCAAAGAATTCATCAGTTACAATCAGCGAATACAGATTAAACAAACCTTTGTTAAAGGATACCTAAAGAAAGATTTATATTAAATTAAGAACTCGTATTTTCCATTAAGTCTGATACGAGTGAATAAGTAGGATTCAGGTTTGATGCTTGAATTTGCCGGTTCAGATTAAATGGATAGCAGAAGATACTGGAAAACAAATGCAGGTAGAAATGTGTGCCAAGGTTTAGATGTAATTGTAGCTGAATAGACATATGGTTCCCAGTTTGGAAAAGAATGGTAGGGTTTTTCTAGGAAAACTCATCATAAGATTTTTTAGTTCTGTGCTGCGGCTGATGCTTGTCATGACACAACATCTCATGTAGCCATGAAAAACAATCCTCTCTGTTCCTTGATATTGCGATGTCATTCTCAACTAGCACAATAATCAGAAGAGTGATCTCAGTTAGTGTATCTGGAGAGAAAATTTTGAATTGGAAAACATATTTTTCCGAAGGTGAATGAGACATAATTTCATCTCATAGATCACCAGAACACATTTCTGAAGCTACCTTGGGTTGATCCAATTCCCAGGATAGGTGCCAAAACCTGAACTGGCCACAAAGAGGAAAGAAAATCCAACCAGCACTTGTTTCTGCCAGATCCAGATTAGCATGGACCAAGTATAGGCTTGGCAGGGGGGCAGAAGTTTCTTTGATGGGTAATCAGACAATACCATAATATATAGTAACTTCACTAACTCGTCTTTGGCTGCCGGATAAGTAAATGATATTCCCTAAAGTCGGGGATAACCTTCCAAATTCTTCCCAAATATTTTAGAGTAGAAGCTTATGTCATCTTGGTATTACAGTCTAAGGGACTGATGCATCTAGATAGCATCGATCTCAAGATCATATTTCGATGGTTGAGAGAGTAGGAAGCGGTCCATTAGTGGAGGTATGGGATGATCAAATCGTTAAAAAAGTTTAGCATTCATCAAGATTAAAAAAAAAATCTTTACATACCACTTTATCAAAAAATATTTTAAATTAGAAAATTCCAATTAAGAAAAAAAACGAACAATAAAGAAAAGAAAATCTTGGATTGTATGAGTCTATTCCATCAAAATGGTACAATGAGCTAGTCTGTCATCACTTATCCACTCTATAAATACTCAAAAAAGTGAGAAGATAAATTCATCAAAAATATACATATTCTGCGAAATAATTCAATAGTGCAGAATATCCTTTCCAGCACCTATTTCGTAACTAAAGACTGCTGGGTTTTTTTTGAGGAAGACTTGGCTACGGTGATCGAGTAGATTCAAAATCGGCACAGCGTTGCTGACGGAATGACACTGCTCCATGATATGTGCAAACTCTTGAGAGAGTGTGACTCCTTCCGAACCAGTCATATCTACTTGGAGACGAACAATGTTGCCGACTGAGTTACCTCCCGTGCATCTCATTATTTCGGAGGTTTTTTTTAAAAGAACAACGTGTCTGCATCTATTTTTTTTAGCTTTTTTTTTTTTTAAATTTTGTTAGCTGCACTTACACCTGTTATGTATGGGGGCGGCTGCAAAAAATAAAAAAAAAAAAAGCAAAAAAGGGGAAAAAAAAAAAAAAAAAAGGCTGCTGGGCTACAAGGGCTGGAACTGGAGGTTGGATTACGGGTTAGTCTGGTCCGGAACCTGCGTTCGCATCATTTTTTGTCCTTTTTAATGCAGGGGGTTGAGTTAAAACTAAATAGCAAAGCAGTCAGCAGTCCTGAACCGGACATTTTAACCCAATTCCCAGCGCTCTCCGTGGAAAACTTGGTCGTATCTTATCCACACCTACCGGATTTAAGCCCTGTTCTTTTCTTTTCTTTTTCTTTTTTCCACCACTCTTCTTCCTAAAGAGAAGCCAGAAGAAGAAACGGAGAAGAACCAGAGGAAGAAGACATGTCTGTAGCTCCTTCCATCCCTTCCATAAAGATCAAAATCTCTCGTCCTCCTCATCCATGTAGGTTCTCTTTTAAACCATCCACCATTATTAGGAGCTCTAATGGTGAGGGCCCTATGAGGAGACCTGCAGCTCCTTCTCTATCCCGTTCTCCTCCTCCTCCGCCCTCTCTTTCTGCTCCTCCATCCCTCTCTCCTACTCCTTCCATGAAACCAGCCACCCCATCTCAGTCTCCTCCCAAGCCGGCGGAAGCGGCAGTGCCGACGAAGGAGGTGGTGACTCTAGAGTACCAGAGGAAGGTGGCCAAGGAGCTGCAGGAGTATTTTAAGCAGAAGAAGCTGGAGGAGGCAGTTCAGGGCCCTTTCTTTGGCTTCATGGGCAAAAATGAGATCATAAATGGCAGGTAATTGGGTGCTTGATTTGAAACCAAATGAATTGCATAGAAAAAGGACTACTTTTTATGACTTAAGAGTGTTTGCTTTTGAGTTCTTTTTTGTGCTTTCTATTCTGTCAGAACACTGGGATCTGATGGCAGGTTATGGGATGTTCGCCTATCTTTTTTTCCCCTCTGTTTTTCTTTTTATTTAAAGTGTTAGAAAATATTGGTATTAATCATGCTCTGATACCAATATTAGAAATTGATAATGGAATCATTTTCTACGCAAATAAATATTTCTAACATTAATCGTCATACCAATGTTAGAAATATAATAATAAATCAACATCAGGTATGCATATAAATATTGCAGCGGAAATTTGCATACCTTCCAAGTTCAGAAATTTGATCTTTCAAGGTTGTTTCATGTGTTCCAAATTTTGAATCTCCACAGCTTGATCTACCAAAGTATCTACTCAGTGATGGAACATACTTCGAGAGCAACGTCCATAGTTTCCACAACCTGAATGCTTTAACAGAGAGAACACAACTAAGAAGAAAAATCTCCCTAAGATATTTCTTCTTTTTGATGCTGATCACCAAGGGGTCTAACAGCTAGGGAGAAAAGGCTTGTATTTTTTTGTGCGCTCTTGCTAGGGAGGAGGAGGGAGCCTTTTATAGGCCCCTCCATGAGGTAGGGGGAGCGCCCACAGAGGGTGCTCCCTCTCCTACCCTCATAATGAAGGAGAGGAATAGAGAGGGAGAGTGCTGATCGCTCCATCTCCCCTTTCTCCTCTGTTTTCAAGGGAGGGTAGCGCCGGGCGCTCCCCCTTTTCCTCTCCCTCTGTTCGGGTGTTCCCTCTTCCCTGTTAGAGGAAGGCGAGGGGAAGGGAGCCCCTCTCCTCTCTTTCGTTCCATCTCCCCCTGTTCGGGAAGATGAGGGGGAAGCGCCCACTGAGGGCGCTCCCTCTCCCTTGATGTCTTTGCTTCTGGCAGGTAATCGATGGTATTCCACGTATTCGACTCTGTCTCGCGCTATATGCTCAGTTGCTGCTGAGTCTATAGTTCACATAGGAAAGGAGTTAGCAACCATAGCATAACTTGTTACATAAACACAATAAGGGTAGTTTGGGGATACCTTATTTGGCTTAGTGCACTCACGAGTAAAGTGGCCTTTCCTTTCTGCAATTGTAGCAGAACATCTTGAACTTATCCTTCCTTCCAGCGAGTTTACCTCTCTTGCGCTTGATGGTCATAGCTTTCTTAGTAGCTGATCCACTAACTGTCCTTTGGCAGGGGTCAAAGTTCCTGCGCTTTGGCGTAAATGCCCTACACGAACTTGACTCAGCCACATACACGGAACTGTTGGGCCTAATAGCCTCTAAGCGCTTAACTTTTAGTTCCAAATGACGTGCCACATTATCAAAAGTCTTGATGTTCTTATTGTGCGTCATGTTTTGGCTCATTGTCTCCCAAGAACTCGGCAGTGAACGAATCACCGCTTGAACCTGCCGCTCGTCAGTGAGATTGTTTCCAGCTGTTTTGAGCTCGCGGATCATTGAAGACATAACTCGAAGATGTTGCTTCATCGAATGACCATAGCGCATCTTATACGAGTCAAACTTCATGGTTAATCCACGCAGTCTGGTAGCAGAAGTTCCACCAAACTTTATCTTCAATGCGTTCCACATTGCCTGAGTCATGAGATACTCTTCAAACTCACCAATCAGATCTTGACCATGCTGCTTAACATTGTAAAGCGTGCACGACGATCTTTCTTGAGCTACTTCTCATAGGTATCTAGGTCTCTCTTGTGCTGTTCGGTATTTCCTATTTCGGGCTTAGGTAACGAATTTGTCAATATTTCCAAGACCTCTTGTTCATCAAAGACATACTGGATTTGTAACAACCCAGGACCTCACCCAAAATGGCTAGCCGGAAGGTATTGTTTGGGTTTCTTGATCCTATATAAGTATTCAAGATCTATCCAGCGAATAACCGATATGAGATTAAACACACGTCCGCACGAGTCCTCACATACTCCCCCCGTTCAAGCCCTGACGTCCTCGTCAGGCTAAGGATTCAAATCTATTCAAATCTAATCACAAACACCACGATCAGTCTATAGTCAACCCCAATGGATCCGTGCTGCAGTGTCCCTTAGTCCACATAAGTTATGAGTCGAGTCCACTCTGATACCATTTGTAACAATCCAGAACCTCACCCAAAATGGCTAGCCGGAAGGTATTGTTTGGGTTCCTTGATCCTGTATAAGTACCTAAGATTTACCCAGCGAATAACCGATGTGGGATTCCATATATCATAATTATCCCCGTTCAACTTCTCTCCCTTATTCAGATCAGTAATAATAGATTTCGAAGCCATTGCACTTAAAATTTTTTTGCACATAATGGGATATTACACACATGTCTAAATATTTTGCCGCGTCCATCTAGGTAAAGTAAAATAATTTTGACACATCGCTAGATCGAAAAATCGTTAAGCTTCATAATCATTTCCAGCGCCACAATGTTCAATCATTAATACAATAACCTAATTTTTGCACAAAATAATGTATGGAAGGAAAAATAAAATTTTCAACTCTACCATACTCCCACTTTCTAAAATAGATGTCCCTATCGAGAATTTACCATCAATGGCCTGCCTGTTGGGCCAGAACTAACAGCGACAGTTGTTACTGGGGCCATTTTGGGCCAGCCACTGAAAGTAACAGTTCTTACTGGGGCCATTAATAGGACTACCTTCATCCTAGGTCCTAGTAGCCTTTTGGGCCAGTTACTGAAAGTAATAGTTTTTACTGGGGCCATCACAGCCTTTTGGACCAGTTACTCAAAGCAACAGTTCTTACTAGGGCTACCAGACTGGCTCTCCTCTAAATCAATACTAGTTTCTTGAATCACTGTGTTGGGTCGAATAGCACAAGAAACTACCAGGAGTCTCCCTTATTGTACTACCTAATATTCCCTACAGCAAATCAGTTGGGTCAAATCGCACAAGGTACTAGCAGTAGCCTTCCTTATTGTGCTATCTCTAATATTTCCTACAGCAAAAGTTTACAACACGAAAACAACTTGAAATGGCTTTGATACCAATGTTAGAAAATAAGAAAATATTAGTATCAATCACTGATACCAATATTAGAAATTGATAATGAAATCATTTTCTATGCAAATAAATATTTTTAACATTAATCATCACATTACTCTGTTACCAATGTTAGAAATATAATAATAAATTAATATCAGGTATGTATATAAATATTGCAGCAGAAATTTGCATACCTTGCAAGTCCAGAAATTTGCATACCTTGCAAGTCCAGAAATTTAATCTTTCAAGGTTGTTTCGCATGTTCCAAATTTTGAATCTCCACAGCTTGATCTACCAAAGTATCCACTCGGTGACTCGGTGATGAAATGCACTTCGAGAGCAACGTCCACAGTTTCCACAACCTGAATGCTTAAACAGAGAGAACACAAAAAAGAAGAAAAATCTCCCTAAGAGATTAGGGAGATTTCTTCTTCTTGATGCTGATCACCAAGGGGTCTAACAGCTAGGGAGAAAAGGCTCGTATTTTTTTGTGTGCTCTTGCTAGGGAGGAGGAGGGAGCCTTTTATAGGCCCCTCCATGAGCTAGGGGGAGCACCCACAGAGGGTGCTCCCTCTCCTAGAAGCGCTTCCTCTCCTTCTTCCCTTGGTCCACGAAGCAGAGGAAGAGAGGGGGAGAGCGCTGATCGCTCCATCTCCCCTTTCTCCTCTGTTTTCAAGGGAGGGGAGCGCCCGGCGCTTCCTCTCCCTCTCTTCGGAGCAACAGCAGGGGGGGAACGCCCTTTGGCGTTCCCTCTTCCCTGTTAGAGGAAGGCGAGGAGAAGGGAGCCTGACGCTCCCTCTCCTCTCCCCTGTTCTGCGGAAGCCGAGGAAGAGGAGGGGGTGCCCGACGCTCCCTCTCCTCTCTTACGTTCCGTCTTCCCCTGTTCAGAATACGAGGGGGAAGCGCCCACTCCCTCTTACATAAAGAAACTGAGGGCTCGTTTGGTTCGCGGGAAAAGAAGGGGGGAAAGTGTGGTCAACGGGAAAGTAATGAGATGCCTCTTGTTTGGTTGGAGTTTTCAAAGGAGAGAGAAGGGAAAGTTGTATTCCCATGGGAATGTGATTCCCACATTTCATGGGAAAGTCTTTTCCATGAGAAACATGGGAAAGTTACTTTCCCATGAGGCGGGAATCACTCCATTTTTTCTTTTTCCCAAAAAGTCCCTTCAGCATTAAAGAAACATTAAAGAGGCATTAAAAACCTAATTTTTATTAAGGGCATAATAGGAATTATATATAACTTTCCTAGGAAAGTGGATGGCCAACCAAACATAAGCATCTTGGAAATTTGTCACTTTCCCATGGTCAACCAAACATGCCAAAAGTACTTTCCTAGGCATCCTCTTCCTAGGAATTTGTTTCCCAGGAATCATATTCCTAGGAAGGAAAATGCTTCCCGCGAACCAAACGAGCCCTGAGATTTTATGGTGATAGAAACTTGAAAGTAGGTTTGCTTTGCTTTCCTTTTTTTTTTTTAACGTAAATACATATTTGATTACTTATCTATACTTAATCTGAGCTTGCAGCAATTTATTAATGATTAGATGGGAAAACTTTTGCTTTTAAAATATTTATTTGGACCTACGTAATTGTTGATGGTATGGTGAGTCTATACAGCCATTTGGTGTCTTTTATCTGAACTTGGCCTTTAAGGCTTATAATTTTGTTGTTCAATGCAAGCCCAATGACTACAATTACAAAGGAAAAGAAGAAGATGCTAAATATCGTCATGCAAAGTTCTTAATTGGTTGTTGGACTGCGTCGATATTCTTCTCTGAATTCTAACAAGGAGAGAGATTTGCATATTTGAATATCTGTTTGATGATTGCACAGGTGGGCGATGTTTGGGTTTGCAGTTGGGTTGCTAACAGAGTATGCGACAGGCTCAGATTTTGTTCAACAGCTAAAGATCCTTCTCTCCAATTTTGGGATTGTGGACTTGGAATAGTACTTATTCAACATCAGATTATGCACAAGTTGAATCAGTCCAATTCAATCTGGCTTCCTTGATCATTTTGAATCTGATTGATTCGGTGAAATCCCTGTCAAATGAATTGCCTAGGCTACCATATTATTGCATTTTCGCTGTTCAGTTGAATTATAAGAACATAAAGTTACATTACTCTTTCTTTTGTTCATGCAAAGAAATCTTGTTTGTATCTATTAGCTTTTTAACTGCATCTAAATTTACAAAATTGAAGGTTTTTATACCTGCATTTGTCACGGGAAAGTTAGAAATACCCTTTCACTAAGATCACATGGCCTTAATAAATTATTATCAGATAGTTTCCTGTTTCATTAGATCTGTTGGCATTGAAAACTATCTATTGCCTTCATTGAAAAGCAAAGATCACATCGTGGATTGGAATACAAAGGTAAGGATGTTGAAGCTGTACTTTCCTGAGCATGATGCCAAGAAAAAAGGGCAGCCTTATACTTATAATTTTGTCACGTTACTAGATAGCAAAGACCATTGTACCAAAGAGGTTCCTGAGAAAACTTTTTATGTTAAAATTGTATGCAAAATTTTTCAGACAGGTGGAATGGAGTCCATATCGCCGATAACAGAGCCCCCAAACATGGCAGGGTCTGCTTTGTCCTCTTTCTTTTTTCCCAGTATTTTAGATAATGATGATGAACTGAAACTCTGACAGAAGAAATAAACTGTGAAGTGCTTTCTAAGAAGCATGTCCAGTGCTGTGCATATATGCTTTAGTAAAGCATATGGTGATGATCTTGCTTTAGTATTGTTGGTCTCGACGTTTTATCCAGAGGAGATTGAACTGTTGATGATTGTGATGAATATCTCTGTGTATTTCAACCAAAAGAAATGTTAAATGAAGATGGTACGCTGAAATGTGTTTGTTTCATCGAGAGGAGATCGTAATGAAGATGAACTTGCAAAAAAAAATCTACCACCGCCTGGTTGATGCACTTTACCTGGATGTAAGAGCAGCAATCTTTCTTAGCTGCTCTATTGTTTCCTTTGGAGTAGGAACTCCATAAACTGCAGAACCTTTTGGTTGCCCCAGAATTTTGTGTGTTACTTGGGTTCCAGAGCACCAATCCTTATTTCCTGCTATAGACTTTTACCTGAAGCGATTTTTCTACCAAGTGGATGCATCTTCCTTTGTCATAATATCATTGGCTGGAGGGCAGGGCATATAGCCCTAGACAACAAGCTAAGGCTGGGTAAAAAATCCACGTTCCTTCAATTTCAACAAATTTGTTAACTCTTCATTTTTATTAGATTTTAGAACCGAAGTAGAGATTTTAAAGGGGGTTCATCTATATAGCAACCAAAAGTGATGGTACAAACTCTATTAAAGTGATAGAACTTCTTGTGTTGGATTCAAGGATTGTTGCAGAACGTTCCATCTAACTAGCCTCAGGTTTCAGAAATGAACATGGATATAATAAATGGGGTTCACCTATATGGGAACAAAAAAGTAATGCTGTAAGTACTACTAAAGCAATAAACATTTTCATGTGGGAAGGAATGCTGCATCATAATTTCATTTAACCTGATGCATTTTCGCATGAATCGGCTCAAATCACATATCAGTATATGGGCATCTCTGCCACCAAATAAAACTGTGCAACACTCGTTTGTTTAGATGATCAACAAGTGAAAACTCCCTACATAATTCAACTTTTCAATTCCATTTACAGCTTCAGTGAACTTAAGTATTACTGAGAAATAAAGGTTAGTTTCGCTACAATTCTAGTTACCGCTAAGAAGAATAATTTTTGCGCAAGATCAGGGACTCTGTTCAATTTGAATGATTGAAGCAGCTCAGTCATCGGCTATAGGATAAAAAGATGGGCCTCCTATGTTATTAGCCTTACAAAGATCATAATTAAGCAACTCTCTTAACTTGCTATATAACAGAGAGAATCCAGGATCATGGAAGATGCAGGGTCCATCTCACTTTGAAACACGTTCTCTGCTGCCTATGTGAACCCGTTCAAGAATAACTGTTATTATATGCTAAATAAAAGTATGACCCTTTATATTTCTAACAACTGCCTCAAAGTAATCTACCAATTATATCTGATTTATCTCTGTAAAAGGTCTTCTGTTTTACTTTGGATCGTTATTAGATCTCTGATGCTATTCTTTCTCCTAAAGTTTAGCTCAATAAAACATTTTCATAATTGCCAATCTTGGTCCTCGATCCAGTTATTAGTAATTTAAGAGAGAAAAGAATTGCAAGTATATGAAATGTAACCTTTCAGAATATGGAACCAAAGAAGATATTCGACAGATGGAAGTCATGCATACGTAACTTGTATGCAGACTTAAACATGAAAAAGGATACAAGTACAAGATACATGAAAAACAAGAAACCCTAATTGACAATATCAAAAGCATGATGTGGTGCTACAATATTAAAAAACAGGCTGAAAAGAAAGGGGGAAGTGTAATTGTGACTTTGGATGTTTGAAGTGCACATTGTTTCATTGTTCATAGCCTATAAATCAGTTAGAAGTGAATAGCTATATCAGTGAAGAAACTAGAGGCATGAGCTCCCTCACAGTGATGTGTTATACTAGACATAGTCGATCACGTGTCCTACCTTAAGATGTCAGGCTTTTAGCACAACTAGCTGCTGTGATGTAAGTCGGTTTGAAAAAGAAAATTCCAACCATCTGATGATGACGAATATTCGTAATCAATAAAGGATAAAAATGTGCCAGCAAACTTGTTTCCACATATCAGAAATCAAGAAAGCAAATCATAAGAAAAATTAATCCAATCTGAATTAAGTACAGATATATGAAAACATGTTTGTTCCAAGTGTTGCTCCCCAAATGAGCTAACCTTGATGGAGAAGAACTTGGTTGTTGGCATCATTGTTGTCACAAGCATGAAAAAATTATACATATTTCGGCCGAAAAATAACACCCAGCAGATGCCAGTCAGAAAATTGATTAGGCCAAGTACAGGGAAAGGAGATACTGTGGGTATAGCAGATTTGACTACATAACTTGAGTAGAGAATGATGAAGTTCCAATCCAAGTGTATAGTTCCAAAACTGACGAAAAGGATCTCCTGCTGTTGACTGACATATGAACTGTGTGTAATTTGTTAGCAACGTAACAGCAAAATCGTGCACTGTCCCAACAGCACAAAGAGAAGAAATTTCACATATAAATCATTTATACCTTGCAACCATTGCTCCTATAACTAGGAAGTTAGAATAACTGCAGGTTGCTACCTTTTCGGCGGAGCTAATTCTGCATGAGGTCATCCACATTAATGCCACATATTATCATTTGTTGCTTACTGCATAAAATGATTTGTTTCACAGCTGAAATGAGCCTGAGCTCAGGATAATAAACCATCACATGACATGCATATTATTCAGAAAGTTTACCAGAATCATTCAATTGAATATGTTATCTGAACTGAAGGTATTTGATCCATGCACGAAGGCTGGCATTTGGCATCTCCAGCTGTGCATTTATCTGTTTGCATCCTCTATTTTAAGCATGTTTCGCTGTCTTGACCACTGTCTTTGTAATCCTGTTGAAGAAATCTGTCTTTTTTAAGAATATAGAAGATATTTTCAAATTTTTATTATTTCACCTATCGCCAATGTTATACAGGACGGTTCCATATTTAAAACATGGTAAAATTAATTGGATATTAATGGGGTACTTAACTGGCAATATTTTCCATCAGCCATCTTCTGCTGCTTAACATTCAACTCTTTGATTCCAGACAGACTCTCTTTCTTGGTCTTGCGCCAATCAGATGCACCTGCTTAATATTTCCTCAAACAGCTTAATGCACCCTCAAAACTCAGTTTTTCAATCTGTGTATCCGCATTACTTTTTAAATCTATTTGGAAGACCCGGCAAAAGAATTCCTAGGAGCTTGTACTTAAGAAAATAGTAGGCCCCGTCACCAGTAATCCCCACATGAACATTTCCCATCCTCAAAATGATGGAATCTATTAGAATCACGTAGAACTATCTGTCGTCCAACAATCTTAGAAATATATCTAAATGCTGAATGGCAATCCCCACAAACCCGAAGGTTCTTCATGATACGTATAGGTGCTCCTGAAGAGCGGGTAAGAACAAATGCCACAGCAAGTTTCTCACTATGATAGCTTAACAACTCTTCTTTGTTCTCCATGTCAAGGTCATATAAAGCAAACTCTGTCTGAGGAACATAACCTGCATCTCTCATCTTTTGATTCAGAACACATAGTTTGGCATAGATCTCTTCCGTGTTTGGGTGTGATCTGTCTCCAGCTACAAAAACATGAACTCCATCCCTTAAGGTGACCCAGCTGCAACCAGCTTCTTTCTTTACAGTTGTTCTTCGCATCGCAGCTCGTGTTCTTGTTACATCTTCCCATCTTCCTTTGGAGGCATAGAAATTCGAAGTAAGTACATAATTAACTGGATTTTGAGGTTCTAATTCCACAAGCATTTTTGATGCTAGTTTTGCTAACTCTGTCTTTGTATCATCTTTTGATCGACGACAAGCAACTAAAACTGTCCTCCATATGAGCACGCTAGGCCTCATTGGCATTTTTTTGATGAACCCTTCCACCTTATCAAGCTTACCTGCTCGGCCCAAAAGATCGATCGTACAAGAATAGTGCTCCATCCGTGGTACTAAACCATAGTCACTCATAGATTCGAAGTAGTTTAAACCTTCCTCCACTAACCCAGCATGACTACAGGCAGATAAAACCCCAACATAGGTGACATGATCTGGTCGTTGATTCCCGCATTGCATTTCTTCAAAGACCTCCAGAGCATTCTCACCAAGCCCATGTCGGGCATAAGCTGAAATCATTGAATTCCAAGAAAATTCATTTCTCAAACTCATGAACCTGAAGACCCTCGAGGCATAGTCTATTCTTCCACACTTGGAATACATATCAACAAGTGCACTCTCCACTACGACATCAGATACCAAATAACACCTAATTCCAAAGGCATGAATTTCCAACCCGCGCTCTAATGCTGCTACAGAGGCACATGCACTCAGAACTGTTGCCAGCGTGAAGCAGTCCATCTGCTGGCCACTATGAATCATGAACCAAACAAAATCCATGGCCTTTTGCAGAAGTCCATTTTGAACATATCCTGCAACCATAGAATTCCATGATACATCATCCCTCCTATCAGACATTTTAAAAAAGAGGCGCTCACAGTTATCGATCTCTCCAGACTTAGCATAACAAGATAGAAGGGCATTTTCCACAGCGCTGTCCTCTGACATCCCATGTTTCAGGACTAGAGCATGAACTTGCCTACCTAACTCAGGAACAGAAAGTGGAGATAAAACAGCAAAAATATTCACGAATGTCACTCTGTTTGGTTTCCACCCATTTCGCATCATATCTAAGAAAACCCCTATAGATTCCTGCAGAGATGCCTCAGAACTGGCTAATGCCCCAATCATGGAATTCCATGAAATCTGATCATAGCCAGGCATAGAATTAAAAACTCTCCAGCACTCAGTCAAAGAACCGCATTCTCCATACATGGCGAGAAGCGAATTTGAAACAGAAACATCCGAATCAAGTCCAAGTTTGATGCTATCACAATGGAGTTGCGCACCTGCACTAAAAAGTCGCAAGCTTGCACATGAACTCAAAGTACTGATTATTGCATAATTCGATGGCATGATACCATTACATAGCATCATTTGGAAGCTCATCAGAGCCTCTTCAAAATAACCATTCTGATCAAGACCGGAGATCATCGTACTCCATGAGACCCGATCTTTCATTCTCATGAGCTTGAAGACTCTACAAGCTTCATCAATGGCACCACATTTTGCATACATGTTAAGTAAGCCATTCCCAATCGCAACCTTAGAATCTATAAGTCCAGATCTAATCACAAGTCCATGGACCTCCCTCCCCTTTCTTCTCCCTTCTTCCGGTACTTGAAACTCAGCAAGTGCACTCGTCAGGACCACAAAAGAGTCATGATCTATGACAACTAAATCCCTTGTTTCTCTGAAAACATCCACTGCTTCTTCTCCAAGATTCTGCTTTACGAGTCCCACCATCAAGCCACTCAGAGATACAGCATTCCTCTCATCCATTTGCAAGAAGATCTTTTTAGCTCTATCAAGCAACCCAAATCTAGCAAATGCACTAACCAGAGCACTACCCACATAGAGATTGCTCAAACACCCGGACTTGGACACCCTTGCAAGCATTTGGTCAAGAAGGCACACACCACATGAGGAAGAGTACGTCACAGATATCAAGCTGCCATAGGTATACTCATTCGGTTTCGAATCAAACCCAGAACTTCCCATTTGCATATCTGAAAAGAGCTTAAAGGCAGCCATCGCATCCCCTTTTTGAGAGTGCACGGAAATGATGCAGTTCCAAGTTATGGAATTCTTGATTGGTACACTATCAAACACTTGCTGAGCATAGAATGCAGAATTCAAACAGCAACTTCCATACATGGATATCAGCGCATTGCACACCACAATATCCAATGAGCACTGGGTTTTAGAAACCAGCCCATGGATCTGGATTCCAAGACTTAGGCGATCGGGACCACAATCCTGGCATGCTCGGAGAACACTTCCAAAGGTGAACTGAGTGGGCTCAAAACCATTTGAAATCATTGACCAAAATATACAGCAAGCCTCATCGGGAAGCCCATGCTGCGTGTGCCCAGCAATTAAGCAAGTCCAAGAAACCGCATTCTTTTCCCGCATATCATCGAATATCTGATGAGCGGACGCCAGATTGCCTGCTTTAGCATAGAGGTTGATCAGATTGTTGGACAAAAACAAATCCCCTACAAACCCTTTCTTGATTAGCTCAAGGTGGAGGCTTGCGGCATCGTGAGGGTTACGAGAACCCTTGTAACGGCACACGACGTCGTCGTAAGCGGAATCGAGCTCCCGATTGGATTCTTGAGATGAGATTTCCGGGGCAACGAGGTTGGGGGATTGGCCGCGAGATCTTCTGTGCTCTGCTAACAGTTTCTCTAGTGGAATCGGAATTGGGAGTCGGGGTTTAGCGATTCTTGGCTCTTTGGGAAGGAGACGAGGAGAAGAGGAGAAATTCGAGTTTGAAGAGGTATGAAGGTGGAATCTAGTGGGAACAAATAGCGGGAAGCGGCGACTCATGATACGGAGATCTGCGAGTGGCGGTTTTTTTTTTTTTTTTTTTTTTAAAGCTATGCCCCTGCTCACGGGCCCAAAAACCTAACCGAGCAATGCAAGACTTGGCCCATGAGCCGGCCCATTTGCATCGACCAATCCCCAAATATGGGGAGGGAACAAGAGCACGGCTTCGGGATCTAGGCCTGCTTGGCTTAAACATCGGTCCTTGTAATAGAGAAATTGGTATTTACCTTCTCGACTCTCAAAAAGGATTTCTTCTTTATTTTTTCCTAGTGAGATTTCTTTCTTTTTTTTTAGTATAGTCTTACTCCTCAATAATAATAATGAGAATTTCTTCTAAAATGCTAGATTTTCATACAATTTTCAATTTGCTATACAATGTTGTACTTTGATAAGGAGAGAAACTATTTTGAATACAAACGTGGGAGGAATCCCTTCAAGTTACACCATTAGAGACTACCTTAAACATAGAGAACCCATCAAGTTTCATTTCATTTCCCACTAATTGATGCTAGCATGACGCTCGATGGATGGCGGATGGCCCAACACGATAAATTGGTCCAAATCGGGTTTATGTTTTGTGTGAAAGAAGGGTTAATCTTCCTTTATGCAAATTCATCATTGGATCATCCATTAGTTGCTTGATCTGTGCATGCAGATGAATAGTTGAGTTCTGAGCACTTTGAGATCTATACGGTGGGTGATCCACTAGCGTTTTTAGTCTGAAAAAAAAATACACACTTGAAAAATAAATAATAAAATCTTTTTAGCCTGAACGACGCACACCCAACCTACTTCTGCCACACGTTTGCATCCCCACACCTACCACTCTTCATAATACAATGTTGTAAGAATACTAGAAAAAGTCTATGTGATTAGAAAAAGTCTACTCGAGTCCATGTTTAGTTGTCCCATTTTTCCTTGCATGGACCAACTTTGCTGCATGGTCTTCAAAAATTATTTTAACATGCCACATCGTTTACATTTCCCCCTTCTCTATTTGAAAGTTCATGTTCTTTTTGGCTCGAGTTGGTCAAGCTCTTCCTGTTGGACAGGGTTTGTGTGTTTCGTACCAAAGAAGGATTTAGCTTCCTCCACACAAATTCACAATTAGATCGCACAATATCTACTTTGAGATCTATGCAGTTGCCAAAAAAAAATTGGTTGCTTTGAAATCTGTGCAGAATATAATCCAATAGCCTACATCGTGGAAGAAAAGCAATTGTTCATCGGCGGAAATGATGCAACCCGAACCCCTTCTTGTGGTGATCCAAAACTCCATCATGCTAAACTCAGCTCTCTCGTTTTTTCTTTTATTCATTTAATCTTATTTGTTTGTAGGTGGAGAGAGTCGACAAGAAACGCGTTCATGTTTATACACCGAGTCGTATGCTGTACGTTGGACGGCATGGGCTTGGACAATAAGATAAAGTCTACGGAATACGAATAAAACAGTCAAAACCGGTGGGCCGTCAACTATTTTTAATAGTTACTTATCTTATCTCCCTCTACAGGTTGCATTAACGTGTGGAAGTGATGATGTCAGATACGACATGTCCATGATAACGGTGTTTGATCATCGCGCCTATATATATCCATGCCCATACGTTGGCCTCCCCATCAACCTCACCTCTAACAATTAACCACACCTCCTTCCTCAGTCGTCACATTGTTCGGCTGTTTTTGAGCACTCACCGTATCTTCTTCCATTGAGATGGCGAGCTCCATCAAGCCCCGGACCCTGATTCTGGCCTACGTCTTTGCTGCGGTCCTCCTGCATCCATTAGTGTGTCAGGGCACGATGGCGAAGTCTGTTACAGAAGCCAGGAGCATCGATGGTGAGTATATATATTTGGCCATTTTTGAGGCAGAAGTTTTCTGTCGTTGCATGTGTTTGCGGTTAGCTAAATGGCTTATTTCTTTTGTCACCCTTCTTACGCAGGCAAGACGATCGATCAAGGTATAGCTTATGTGCTCATGCTTGTGGCCCTCGTTGTCACCTATCTTGTACATTGATACTCATCATGCCTCATGGAGGATATTCTGATCTACTGTATATTTTCCAGCGCCTGTTGCACTTTTTCTTCTCCTGTGAATGATAGGAGAAGTTTTTTACTGTTGTATTCCTCGCATATCTAATAAACGATTCATTGACAAGTATATTGTGAATGTCTTTTGCTCAAAAAGTATAAAAAAAAGAAAAGAAAAATATATATGTTGTAGACGTTGATTTCAAAGATAATAAGATCGAACTGATGCTCCTGAATGAACAAAAGACAGAAACAAATCCACTATCTGTTTTACGTCAAGCAATACATGGAGTAACTCCCGATATAGCAGTAAAAGCAAGACGTGTAGGTGGATCGACTCATCAAGTTCCTATTGAAATAGGATCTACACAAGGAAAAGCACTTGCCATTCGTTGGTTATTAGGGGCATCCCGAAAACGTCCGGGTCGAAATATGGCTTTCAAATTAAGTTCCGAATTAGTAGATGCTGCCAAAGGGAGTGTACACTAGGACCGGAGCAGAATATTTACCGCTACGCTATATGCAAATTAAGCTTATTCGTGTCGCAATAAACAATATTTAACGGGCACGTACATGATGCTTTTGTGCTGCTTGCAAGTAGAAGGAGACCAAATGTAAATAAAATCAGCTTTATTCATCTAATCTAGACCAAGCATTTACTTAGCCAAAGCATCAAAGTGCGTCTTTATGAATGGTTGTGCAGAATTTACCCTAGCAAAACTTTTATGGCTGGATAGATTTCGTCAAGATTTAGTCTTGGTGCTACACCTCACCCAAAAAAGGTAGACAGAAGGTAATTTTTAAGTTCCTTAGTCTTGTATAAGTACTAAAGATCTCCTCAGCAAATAACCGATGTGGGACTAAACACATGCCCGCACGGATCCTCACATACTCCACTCGTCCAAGCTCTGATGTCCTCGTCAGGAGTTCAAATTCATCTAAATCTAATTACAAGCACCACGATCGGCCCGTGTTCTGCCTCCGTGAACTCGTGCTGCAGTATCCTCCTAGTCCACATAGGCTATGAGCCGAATTTGCTCTGATATCATTTGTAATAATTCAGGACTTCACCCAAAAAGGCTAGCTAGAAAGTAAGTTTTGAGTTCCTTCGTCTATATAAGTATCCAAAATCTCCTCGGTAAATAATCAATATGAGACTAAATACATGCCCACACGGGTCCTCATATGCCTCTTTTTTATGTTATAGTGCTGATAATTTTTTACCGCAGGCTAGCATCTGGAAACTCCTTATCTGTTTATTGGAAAAAAAATTGCAGCAGGCTCCCATCTTTCTAACCGCGTGAGTGAAATACAGGTATCAGAAGGAGGTGCAAATCTGCATGCAATTTGAATCCCATGTAGATTATTTCGTATGCCCTCTAAATAGAAAATTTCTACTCCTAAGCGCAGTTGAAGACTTTTTGTCAAATATTTTGGATACAAATTCCATATGCTAGTTGGCATAGACACCTGAATCACATGCGGCTGAAATTTATGTGATAATTCTTGAAAAATCTATCTGGGTGCTGTACCCTTGCACAAATGAGGTGATTATTGCATCATCTTTCATTCATGTACATATTAACCAATGCTGCATTAATCCACCTAGGATGGATTCATTGGAGGTGATTGACGAGGGCCATACCTTAAAATAAAGCTTTACTCTAATGACAACTATTGAAGACGAGAGCTTATTAAGTTGGTAAATTAACTTGGGTGGCTGTATTGGAGATCGATTTCCTTTCTTTTTATCTTTTATTTCATTTTCCTCATTGCAAGGTTAATCCTCTGCGTACCTCACAAACTCAGACCGTCCACTTTTAGTTTGCTCTCTTTCCTCTTCTGAATTTACCCTCAACTCTTTTTTTGTGCTTAAATTTTCTTCATACATGCGCTCGACCTTATCACTCCTATAAACGTACCTTCCCCTAGTTATTTTTCACTTTTTTTTAATGATTTATCATGCGAACATTTTATATAGGGTGCATACTGTAACAACTAAAGATCTCACCCAAAAAAAGCTAGCCGACAAAAATTTTTTGGGTTTCTTAGTCCAATATAAGTACTCAAAATCTATGCCTATGCTCTATGGAGATACCAAGCAGGCTGATTAGCTTTTGAAAGAGAATGTTATAACTAATACTTGCATGCTTTGGTTTTTTCATGATCGTCTACAGATTTAATTCCGCAAAACCTACATTCATGCCTTCATATTAAAAAAAAAAAAGCATGATGCTTTAATTAATGGATTTATAGTTTCTGTTTGACAAAGTCGTGAATGGCACATGATTTCAGCCCATAATTGTGATGGCTGTTGTTAGGTTGGACCCGGCTAATCATGCATCCACAGAATTATTTGACTGATTTTTTGTCTGGTAGGAAAATCATTTGAAGGACCGGTCCTTCTGGCAGATGCAATGCCGGTTTCCTTACGTGATGTCCGGTCAAGGACGCCGTATTTAAAATTTGTATGCAGTTTAATTGACTCAATATGGACAATTAAATATCTTATCATACTACCAATCAAAAAATATATGAACCCTGTGTCACAAGTTTGTTTGTTTAGAAGGAGTGCGGCAAAGAGCATGGTATGAACTGAGAATATCATGTCCAAAACCCAATCTCAAAACTCTCCTAATTCCAGTAATCAAATGTCATAAACGTCTTCCTATTTAATTGATTTTTCGATCCGATTCCAATTTTAGTCATAAGCTAAATGCACTAGGGAATATAACTATTCCAATTCTAATTCTGGTCACGAGCCAAATTCACCCAAGACATATAGGAAGCATAACCCGCCGCGAACGTCGAATGTGGTGGAATCGTGCATGCAAAAAATTGGAACCATATGAAGCACGTTCAAAGTCCAATGCGCACCACGGAAAAGATGCGAATCAGTAGAAACTTTTGGCTTAGAGTATCCGGTCAACTTGGATGGATCAATGAATCTAAAATTAAGAATAATCTTGTTCCAAGGAAAGAAAAGGCCAATATTGGACGATACGTCCAACTATCCACCTTGGGTAGCCACACGAGACTTCTTCACACCTGGTTTTTGGGCTTGGTTGATGGCCTATAAATACCTCATCTCGATCCATCCAATCACATCCAGGACAAATACTAGCTTTCCCCTTCTTTCCAAAACTTTGCTGAATAGAATAGGCCCTACCTCCACATATCTACACAATCTCTTGGCGATCTATTTCTCTGTCACATTCTCTCTAATGGCAACCTCAGCAGCAGCAAATGCCAGGATAATCGACGGTGAGCGAACATATTTATTTGTGTCTGCGTGCGCATATATCTCTTTATTTCCATTGAAGAACTCTCTATTCACATACAATTCTATATTAGCTTAAAATCTTGAAATGTGTAAATGGTGGATTGAGTTGAACTGATTCTAATATTTTTTTAAGAGTAGCAAAAGGACCGCCATCAGCATTGGACAACATTGGAATTTTTTTTAAGAGTAAAAAAATTAGTGCAGATAATTGCATGGCCTCTTATATATCTAATCATGCGAGATTTTAGAGTTGGCTTATCTTTTTCAATTTTTGAATATATTTTTTTTAATTTTCACAGATGTATTTATACTAAAATAGTATAATTATTCTGATTTACCCCAAAAAAAGAGCGCTATTGGTCAGAATTATCTTTATAAAGTACATGAGGAAAACTTCTCAAACAGAGACTTCAATGGGCAAACTTGCTAAAAAGAAAAAAAAAATTGAAGTAGGATAGCAAACTTTTTAAGCTTTTTTTTTAAGAAAGAACTTTTCAAGGAAAACAAGCGTTGCATGCAATTTTTCTTACAACCAAACATCCCTTAAGAGAAAAACATGAAGACCAACATCATGAATATTTATTTTCTTTAACATTGGAGTAACACTTTTAACTTCTCTGGTGCAGGCAAGGCAATTGATCAAGGGATTGCTTATGTGCTGATGTTCGTGGCCCTCCTTGTTACTTACATTATTCATTGATCTTGCCTTAGTCCATCAATGGATGAGGTTTTCTTTTTTTCTATAATATGAACCATGTAGCTCTGTTACAATTTGTAACCAATGGTTGCAAGTCTAATTATTCATGCTCCATTTATTAGTTGTGGCAATGAAAGATTAAGCATGATAACAATTGACCAACTTTGCTTTGTATCCTCCGCTATAAATTCATAATCCATTCTCCAAAGAAAAAATGTTATTTTTTCAAATGTTGGTTTCAATCAAAAAATTATTTTTAGATGTTGTTGAATCATCTCAAAATATAGAGCAAGTCGGTTGTCTCTTTAAAATCATTTGTATTCTCACATACTCCTCTTGTTGTAGCCCTGATATTTTCGTCAGGCTAAGAGTTCAAATCTAATTACAAGCATTACGATCCATCCGTGGACAGACCCAATGAATTTATGCTACAGTGTCCCTTAGTTCATATAGGTTATGGGACGGGTCTGCTCTGATACCATTTATCACAACCTAGGATCACACTGAAAAAAGCTAGCCATAAGATATTTTTTGGATTTTCTGATTCTAAATAAGTATCCAAAGTCTACCCAGCGAATAACCGATGTGGGACTAAAAAGACGCCTGCATGCGTCACAACCCAAGACCTTACCCAAAATGGCTAGCTAGAAGGTATTATTTGGATTTCTTGATCCTTTATAAGTACTCAAGATCTCCTCGACGAATAACCAATGTGGGACTTGTGGAGTGATTGATCATAACCCTATTTGATTTTGATGAGATCAAAGCATTTGAGTATATATTTTGTTTACTAATGAATTCAATTGAGTGTTTCAGTGAAAATCTTGTCTAAGTGGTTCTAGACTTGGTTCATAATATTTTGGATAAGTTAAGAAGTCAGTTTGAACCAAAGTCTGAGACTCGAGTCGACTCCAGAGTATTACGAGTCGACTCCAAGCGTATCAGGATCACTGGCACGGGCTCGAGTCGACTCCTGACCATTACGAGTCGACTCCAACTGAGAACAGACAGACAAACAGAAAGCATCAACTCAAAACCTGTCAACGAGTCGACTCCTGAAGTGCGCGAGTCGACTCCGATGTTCACCGAGTCGACTCCGGAGTAGTATGAGTCGACTCCAAGGAGTTACAGACAGAAAAGTCAGAGAGCGTTATTTCGACCCTGAGATTCGAGTCGACTCCTGTGGAACGCGAGTCGACTCCGATGGTTGGCAGGTCGACTCCAAAGAAAGCAAGAGTCGACTCTCAGTGGTACACAAAGAAAAAAGTCAGAGAGGAGTTTTCGGACTCTGAGATTCGAGTCGACTCCCGCAATACACGAGTCGACTCCGAGACAGCGCGACCCCAAAAAGACAGAAGACCGATTTACTGTCTCTGAGAGCCGAGTCGACTCCCAGACAGCTCGAGTCGACTCCAAGGCAGCGCTACATCAAAAAGACAGAAGGCCAAGTTTCGGATACTGAGAGCCGAGTCGACTCCAGAGAAGTTTGAGTCGACTCCAAGACCGGACGAGCCAAAAGACAGAAGATCGGGAGTTCGGGCTCTGAGCGCCGAGTTGACTCCCAGGATTGTCGAGTCGACTTGAGTGGGCTAAGTTGAAAATTGGGTCCACGGATTTCATGGGATGAGCCGACTCCGAAAATGCCAAGTCAGCTCCAGAAGTTGGCGAGTCGACTCCGGGTCAAGTCGAGTCGACTCCCAGTCGAAGAGGCGACTTTAATTCAAATCCGGAATAGTTGCCGAGTCGACTCCAGAAAAGCATGAGTCGACTCCCGCTACAGCCGAGTCGACTCCTGATCGCGCGAGTCGACTCCGACCCCCAACGGACATATTGTCAGGTTGTGCAGAGTGTGCAGAACGGGCAGAAAAAGGTCTCTAACGGCTAGTTTCCGTGGGGGATGGTTTAAATAGCCACTGAGGACTGTAGCAAGGCAGAGAACAACTATTCCATTCAAAGAAATCAGGCATTCATTCTCTGCAAGTGGGTTTTCAACGAAAAGAGGGAAGAGCGCCATTAACTCCTTCCAACCACCGCTTCCCAACATTGAAAGAGATCTCCTCCTGCTTTCAAGTCGTCCAGAATTTCAAGAGGAGACCCAAAGTTCAAGAAGCCCTTTTCCTTCTCCAACTTAAACGAGTTTGAGGGCTCTTAACTTTGCTTCTATTAATATTGCTGTATATTTGCTTTTGAGAAGCTCTGTGTTTCTGTTTGTCCCTTTTTATTTATAACTTGTATTTGCTTGGTTCAATCGGGGGATTGAATCAAGGGTGTAGAGGTTGGTTGGTGAGCCGAGTGTAAAACCAACGTGTAAGGATTCGATTGTGATCCCGAAAAAACAATCGGGGTGGTTCTAGTCGGTGAGCCAGGAAAAACCGACCGAGTTCGTTGTGAGCTCGTAAAACAACAAGTTTGGTTGTGAGCTTGTAAAACAACCAGCTGTAATCCAAGGGGGTTATAGTGAATTCCCAAGTGAGACTTGGGGAGTGGACGTAGGAGCAAGGGTTAGCTCCGAACCACTATAAAACATTGTGTTTGTGATTGGTTGTCTCTTTCTATTTCTCTCATTTCATTCACAGCACATAGAAACTAATTAATCATCACACTAAAGCATTAATTAGTCATCCACAAACGGTTTTAAATAGTTAAATTATTTTAAAACCCAATTCACCCCCCCTCTTGGGTTGTCTATCTGGGCAACAAGTGGTATCAGAGCCTAAACTCTTCTATCCTAAGAGTCAAAGATCAAAATGACAACCCCATTTGGATCTTCCCACATCGAGGGTCAGTCCACCCAAAGACCCCCATTCTTTAATGGATCCGATTACTCATATTGGAAGGCTAGGATGAGAATATTTATCCAAGCCCAAGATTATGAGATGTGGACCATTATAGTGAATGGACCATACATCCCATCCATCTATGTAGAGGGTGTCACTGTACCCAAATTAGAAAAGGATTGGGATGAGCATGATATGAGAAAGGCACAACTCAATTCCAAAGCAATGAATGTGCTTTACTGTGCATTAAATAGGAATGAATTCAATAGAGTCTCCACTTGCAATTCTGCAAAAGAGATTTGGGACAGACTTGAAGTGACCCATGAGGGCACGAATCAAGTCAAAGAATCCAAAATAAATATATTAGTTCATAAGTATGAACTATTTAAGATGGATTCTAATGAAACAATCACTAGCATGTTCACTAGGTTTACTGACATTGTCAATGGCCTAAAAAGCCTTGGCAAAAACTATACTAACAGTGATCTTGTCAGAAAAATTCTTCGCTGTCTACCAAGGTCATGGGAAGCCAAGGTGACGGCAATCCAAGAAGCTAAGGACTTGAACAAGCTTCCACTTGAAGAGCTCCTTGGATCCCTAATGACTCATGAGCTAACCATGAAGCAACACAGCGAAGAAGAGTCCTCCCATAAGAAAAAGGTAATAGCTCTTAAATCCACATCATCTAACAAGGACTTGTCTTGCAGTAGCAGCAGTGAAGAAGAGGATCATGAGGGAGATGATGATGAGGCTCTACTAGTGCGCAAGTTCAGAAAATTTATCAACAACAAAAAGACCTTTCATCAAAGGAGAGGCCCCTCAAATTTCTATCGCAAGGATAAAGGTAAGGAAAGAAAAAATGAGGGGATTGGATGTTATGAGTGCAAGAAGCCGGGGCACATCAGAGCTGAGTGTCCCTTACTAAAGAAGGGGAGCAAGTACAAGAAGAAGAAAGCTCTTGTCACCACCCTATCAGACTCCGATGCATCATCGTCATCATCGGATGAGGAACAAGAAGAGAAGGCCAATATCTGCTTCATGGCAAATGAAAATGAGGTAACATCCGATACACATCTTAATTTTACTTTTGATGAACTTTATGATGCATTTAATGAATTAATGATAGAATATAAGGCTATAAACCTTAAGAACAAAGAGCTAAAGCTAGCTAATCAATCTTACTTACATAAATACGATAAATTAGTTAAGGATAAGGACTCTATCACCAAAGAAAATTTAGAACTTAAGACAAGCAATCAACTCTTAACTCAAAAGACTAATACCTTGAGTAAAGATAATGAAAAACTAACTAAGAAAATTTCAGAACTTAAAAACAATAAACAAATCTTAAACGAGAATCTCATAAAAGATTTAAACATTCTAAAAATCGAAAAACAAACTCTAACTAAAGAACTTGAAAAATACAAACCTTTGGTTGAAAAATTTACATATAGTTCAGAAAAATTAAATATGATACTTAATAGTCAACGAGCTGTATTCAATAGAGCAGGTCTAGGATACAAACCTAAAAACAAGCAAAAACTACTTAGTAACTTCTTTGTTAAAGCAGGAGAAAGTAAAACTAAGAAAATAACCTATTTTTGTTGTGGAACTGTAGGACATAAAGCAAATGTATGTGACTATAGAAAAGGAAAAACTAAAAGAAAGATTAAAAGGGTATGGGTTCCAAAAGGAACCAACATGACTAACC
The DNA here is from genome assembly GCF_009389715.1 of Phoenix dactylifera. Taxonomy (NCBI): domain Eukaryota; kingdom Viridiplantae; phylum Streptophyta; class Magnoliopsida; order Arecales; family Arecaceae; genus Phoenix; species Phoenix dactylifera. The sequence continues at coordinate 214,049 of NW_024068138.1, forward strand.
ATGAAGGACCCAAGAAAACTTGGGTACCTAAGATTATATGATCTGCTTGTGTAGGAGTGTCTTGCAGCCAAGGTCAACAAAAACTGCTGGTACTTGGATAGTGGCTGCTCAAGACACATGACGGGTGACAAGGATCAATTCTTCACCCTTGAAGCTAAGAAGGGAGGTGCTGTGACTTTTGGAGACAACAACCAAGGTCACATCATTGGTATAGGTAAAGTACAAATTACCCATTCTACTTTTATTGATAATGTTAGATATGTTGACGGTCTTAAGCATAATTTATTAAGCATTAGTCAATTATGTGATAAAGGTTATGATGTTATGTTTAAACCATCACTATGCATCGTAACAAACCCAAATGACAATAGTTTAGTTTTTAAAGGAATAAAACGTGGAAATGTGTATGTAGTAGATCTTGAGGATCTTGCCAAACACAATCCATGCTTAGTTGTTAATGAAACTAAGGACAATGATGTTAGTTGGCTATGGCACCGTAAGTTAGGTCATGCAAGCATGGACACAATATCTAAACTAGTTAAAAGAGATTCCGTGATAGGTTTGCCAAAACTAAGATTTGAAAAGAATAAAATATGTGAAGCTTGTCAATATGGCAAACAATCTAGGAACTCTTTTAAATCCATAAAATGTGTCTCTACCTCTAGACCTCTAGAATTATTACACATGGACCTATTCGGACCAACTAGAACAACAAGCCTAGGTGGAAATAAATATGGTCTAGTTATTGTAGATGATTATTCTAGATACACATGGGTCATGTTCTTAGCTCATAAGGATCAAGCATTTTCTGTTTTCAAGAAATTCCATAAAGAAGTAACCAATGCTAGAGATACCTCAGTAATAGCTATTAGAAGTGACCATGGTACTGAATTTGAAAATCAGTTATTTGATGAGTTTTGTAGTAAAAAGGGGATAACTCATAATTTCTCTGTACCTAGAACACCACAACAAAATGGAGTTGTGGAGAGGAAAAATAGAACTCTAGAGGAAATGGCTAGAACTATGTTATGTGAAAGTAACCTCCCTAAGTACTTCTGGGAAGAAGCCATTAATACTTCTTGTCATATATTAAATAGAGTTTTATTGAGACCCATTATAAAGAAAACACCTTATGAACTTTGGAAAAACAGAAAACCAAAGGTAAATTACTTTCATGTTTTTGGATGTAGGTGTTTTGTTCATAATAATGGGAAAGATAATCTAGGAAAGTTTGACTCAAAATCTGATGAGGCTATATTCTTGGGGTATTCTACAACTAGCAAAGCCTATAGGGTCTTTAATAAAAGAACCTTAGTTATAGAAGAATCTATACATGTTGTATTTGATGATTCTAGTGACATTTCTTCTAGCAAGAGAGTTAATTTTGATGATGATGCTGAAATTCTTAAAGAAAAGATAGATGAGATGACATTACAAGATGATAATCAAAAATTAATTGAAGATGCATCATCAAGCCAAGAGACTATAGTAGATCATGGGTTAACTAAAGCTTGGAGGTATGCTCACGGGCATCCTAAGGAATTAATTCTAGATGATCCGTCACAACCTGTTAGGACTAGAGCATCCCTTAGGAACTTAAATAATCATCTAGCCTTTGTTTCACATTTTGAGCCCAAACACATAGACGAAGCCGAAAATGATGTAAATTGGATAAATGCAATGCAAGAAGAATTAAACCAATTTACTAGAAACAAAGTATGGAATCTAGTTGAAAGACCATCTGAATATCTAATTATAGGTACCAAGTGGATTTATAAAAATAAACTTGATGAAAATGGAATAGTAATAAGGAATAAGGCTAGACTAGTAGCAAAAGGTTATAATCAAGAAGAAGGTATAGATTTTGATGAAACCTTTTCTCCTGTAGCTAGACTTGAGGCTATTAGATTATTATTAGCATATGCATGCTCTAAGAACTTCAAACTATTTCAGATGGATGTAAAAAGTACATTTTTAAATGGGTATATTAATGAGGAGGTATATGTAGAACAACCTCCTGGTTTTGAAAATCATCAATACCCTAATCATGTATATAAATTAAACAAAGCACTTTATGGTTTGAAACAAGCACCTAGAGCATGGTATGAAAGGCTTAGCAAATTCCTATTAGAACATGAGTTCTCTAGGGATAATGTAGATACAACACTATTTCTGAAAAAGCAAAACAAAGATATGTTGTTAGTGCAGATTTATGTTGATGATATCATTTTCGGTGCTACTAACAATCGCCTCTGCGAAGAATTTGCTGATTTGATGCAGAGTGAATTTGAGATGAGCATGATGGGAGAGCTGAACTACTTCCTCGGGCTTCAAATCAAACAGTCTGAAGGAGGCATCTTCATCAATCAAGCCAAATACATCAAGGAGATGCTCAAGAAGTTTGATATGGAGGAAAACAAGTCAAAGCACCCCCATGAGCTCATCATGCAAATTAGACCAAGATGAATCAGGTAAATCTGTAGATCAGAAACTATATAGAGGTATGATAGGATCCTTATTGTATCTTACTGCAAGTAGACCTGATATCATGTTTAGTGTTTGCATGTGTGCTAGATATCAGTCTAATCCTAAGAAATCACATCTAATTGCAGTTAAGAGAATCTTTAAATACCTAATAGGAACTAAGAATATAGGTTTATGGTATTCTAAAGAATCTAGCCTGAACTTAATAGGATATACAGATTCAGACTTTGCTGGATGTAAACTTGATAGAAAAAGCACCAGCGGAGAAGAGGATTAGGCTAACCAAGTAAGAGGGGCATCAGCCCCTCTCCACTTGATTAGGTGCGGCATGAAGAGAGAGGGGGCCGGCGCCCCCTCTTGGAAAGTTGTCAAGGGCTCCTAACTTGTAGGAGCCCTTCATCCTTATTAAAGGAGGACTAGGGCCGGCGCCCTAGTTGAATCCTTTTCCTCCTCTTCAAGCCGTGGAAGCCCCCTCTCCTCCTCTTGGTTCAGCCGCAAGCAAAGGGAGAAGAAAAGCCAAGAGTTGGCGGCTTCCTTTCCCTTCCTCTCCTTCATCCAACGCAAGGAACAGCAGAAGGCTGCGTAGGGGCTCATCTTCTTCCTCTTCTTCATCCTTCTTCTTCCTCCTTCCAAGCACAATCAAGAGTTGATTGAGAGGGAGGACATCAGCCATCAAAGCTATCTCTGCAAGGGAGCTAGCACCCCGGTGAGATAGAGAGCTTGGATCGGATCCTGCTTCGTGTGGATACCCGTAGAGGCCGGACGTTTGAACGGCTTCAAGCGAACCCTCTTCCAAAAACCACGAATTCAGATTTGCGGTGATCATCTACCCGCGCAAGGTGAAGATCTGATCTTCCTATTAGTTTTAAAAGTTTTAATTCTTACCTAATTACGAAAGGTCTCGAAACAACGTTCATGCGATGAACGTCGATCCCGCACATGCCTCTTCCGCTGCCATCTGATTTTTGTTTTGAAATATCAGCGGCATGGGCGGGTTCCCAACAGATATGTGTATGAGACACAAATCTGAAGCTTTTGAAAAGTTCAAAGAGTTCGGATATGAAGTAGAAAAACAAATAAGAAAACTCATTAAGGTTCTTCGATCGGATCGAGAAGGTAAACACCTTAGTGGAGAGTTCCGAGATTATCTCAAGAAGAATGGTATAGTTTCACAATGGACCCCTTCTGGTACATCTCAGCTCAACGGGGTGTCTGACAGGGGGAATCAGACCCTATTGGATATGGTCAGGTCCATGATGAGCTTCACTGATTTACCCTTGTTTTTTTAGAGAGATACCCTATTTTCAGCTATTTACTTATTGAATAGAGTTTCCTCTAAATCTGTTCCTACCATACCGTATGAGATATGACATGGTAAGAATCCAAGTCTTAGTTATCTCAAGATTTGGGGATGTCCGGCCCACATCAAGCGACAACAGGCGGACAAGTTAGAGGATAAGACAATTAATACTCGTTTTATTGGATATCCTAAAGAGTCATTAGGATACGATTTTTCCTTGATAGAGGCAGTGGGAGAAAAATTGAGCTCGAAGAGAAAGTCTCTGAAGAGCAACAAGTCATTGTGCCTATAGAACCTATTCGTATTGAGCCAGTACATGTTGTATCTCCTCCACCTCGTAAGTTTAGTAGGATCTTCCATCCTCCTGAAAGGTACTTAGGTATGCTTACAGAGGATGAAGAGGAAGTGTTCCATGGGAGATAGGGATCAAGGTAAGGATCCCAATACCTATAACGAGGCGATGTTAGACATCGATTCTGAGCAATGGTTGGAAGCAATGAAGTCAGGGATGGACTCCATGCATTCCAACCAAGTTTGGACCTTAGTAGATCCACCAGAAGGTATAGTACCTATTGGTTGTAATTAGATTTACAAAAGGACAAAAAGGTTTGAATGGCTAGGTAGAGACCTATAAGGCAAGGCTAGTAGCGAAAGGTTATAATCGATACGAAGGCATTGATTATCAGTATACCTTTTCACCTATAGCCATGCTGAAGTCTATTCAAATATTGCTCGCTGTTGCAGCATATCATGATATTGTGATGGTGATCACAAGGTCTGTAAACTGCAAATATCCATCTATGGACTAAAGCAAGCATCTCGGAGTTGGAAAACTCATTTCAACGATGTAATCAAATCGTTTGATTTCATCAAGAACGAAGAGGAACCATGTGTTTATAAGAAGGTTAGTGGGAGGGCTATTGTATTTCTCGTATTGTACGCGGATGATATCCTTCTTGTTGGGAATGATATTCCCATGCTAACTAAGGTCAAGGTATGGTTGTCTAAGAAATTATCTATGAAAGACCTTGGGAAAGTATCATATATTTTGGAAATTAAGGTCTATAAAGATATATCTAAGAGGATGCTTGTCCTATCACAGAATATATACATAGAGGGAGTGCTGAAGAGGTTCGGCATGGAAACCTCTGAAAGGAGATTATTACTCCTTAGGCATGGGATAAATCACTCTAAGAAGATGTGCCCCAACACATCTGAGGAGATTTAGCAGATGAGCAAGATCCCTTATGCTTTGGCTATAGGGAGCCTCATGTATGCCATGCTATGTACATGACCTGATATAGCACATGCTGTGAGTGTCACGAGCATATATCAGTCAAATCCAAGCAACAAGCACTGGATAGTTGTGAAGAACAGTCGTAGGTACTTGAGAAGAACTAAGGACATGTTCTTGGTCTTTAGGAGAAGATCAGAGTTAAAGGTAGAAGGATACACACATTTGATGATAAAAAGTCTACATTAGAATATGTGCAATGGTGTTCGGTAATTTGGAAGAGTTCCAAACAATCGATCATTACAGATTCTACCTTAAAAATTGAATGTATCGCCACCTCTAAGGGTGCAGTGGAAACCTTCTGGATTAAGAAGTTTATTGCAGAATTAGGTGTAATGTCATCCGATGCTATAACACTATACTGCGATAACAATGGCACCATAGCACTAGCTAAGGAGCCAAGGTCTCACCAGAAGTCTAAGGACATAGAGCGGTAGTTTAACCTGATATGCGACTATCTCGAAAAGAAATAAGTAGAGGCATAGAGAGTAGACTCCACAGTCAACGTGGTAGACCTATTCACTAAGAAGCTAAGTCAGCAGAAAATTGAAGCACATCTTGAGAAGATGGGGCTTAGATTTATGGTTGATTGGCTTTAGTGCAAGTGGGAGATTGTTAGAAATATGCCCTAGAAGCCAATTTGCCTGACGCATTATTTTATTTTGGGACATAAATTTGTACTTGACATAATAATGAATTTATTAGGATGGGCATTCTTTTCATTCATGTTCTTATGTGTCCATGAATCGTCCAAGGAATTAATAAGATGACGACGCATATTCTCAAGAGTTGAGAATTTGAGGCATGTGTCATTGGTGATTAATTTCTGAATTGTTCCTGATCGATGGATCCATCACGAGGGACGGTGATCGATCCGCTGAGATTAGTGCACAGATCACTTAGTCAAATGGATGAGTCTTGAGTCCACAGTGTAGGGACACTGGAGTGATTGTGTAAGTGCTTGTTAGAGAACAAGGGTACTGAGCGTGACCAAAGCAAGTAGTCACTTGGATGTCTATCCACTCGTCAGTGACTTACTTGATGCTGCAGTTGTATGACTGGTCCTTTGACCTGCAATGCCTCGGCTATTCACAGTGAGGTTGCTGTAGTTTCACGAGCACATAAATATGGGCCCTATCCATTTGGGTCCTTGTGGTGCAGATTAGCTGCAGTAAGTTCATTGCAGGAGTAGGGGTGCATCTAGATGGAATCTATCGACCTTGATAGATTAGGAGAGATCCTATGTGATTTATGAGCTGAGTTCGTAAATCCTTGGCCAAGGTAGTTTTTGGAAAAAGAGTTTTCCAATCTCGAACTGGAGTCGAATAAATTTTACATATAACAGATGATGGGGTTTGACGAGTTATCCATGACCTCCATCCTGTTGGGATCCACGATAGAGGGACTGTATCATATGCTAACTGCACCTAGAGGTTCATCTATTCTACTCTGCTGGGTTGCCACTACATGCTGCTAGGTGTCACTGGTGGATTGTGAGACTCAGAGACATTCACTTGATGATCAGTGAACCCGAATGAGAAGAGTTGGAATTGTTCTAACCCATTGAAAGGAGTTTCAATGATATTGTGATAGGGATCACAACATATCTCACTACCAAACAGAATAGAACCTATGGGGTCACACACAATAGAGGATCTAATCGATCTAATGGTTGAATTGTGATTTGGAATCACAATAGTTTGTAATTGTCAATTTGATTGATAATTAGTTTAACCCACTAAGAGTTAGTGAGTTGAAGAAGGAATTAATTGTAATTGGATTGCAATTTGATTGAATCAATTGGACTTAATTAATTGGGCTCGATCTTATATGATAAGGTTCAAGAGTCCTACTTGGAGTAGGACACCTAGATTCTAATTAGTTTAGGACTTCAAATTATTAGAGTCCTACTTAGAGTAGGATTCCTAAAGTTCTAATTGGATTAGGACTAAAATTATAAAAGTCCTAATTGGATTAGGACTAAAATTATATGAGTCCTAATTGGATTAGGACTAAAATTATATGAGTCCTAATTGGATTAGGATTCCTAGAGTCCTAATTAATTTTGGTCCAATAGATAAAGATGACTCCTAATTAGATTAGGATTCATGTGAATCAAATAGGGAGACTAATTGGGTTCTACTTAGATTAGGATTCAATGAACCAAGGGCCACCTAAATTCTAATTTGATTAGGATTAGAAGGGAGGGGCAAGAGCCCCTCCCTTCCTCGGATGCTCCCGGGATCTGCGTCCTGGATGACCGGGATGCGCGACCCGGATGGACGGGACTCGCGTCCCGGATGCCCGGGACGCAAGACCCGTTTTGGCCAAACATTGGTGCGGCTCCTCCTAACTTTTAGGAGGAGTCCACACCTAGGGCTTCAAAGAAAAAGAATAAAAAAGGGGGCAGCCCCCTTTGGGATGATTCTTGGTGGTTCTTTTTAGGCGAGCGGCCTCCATCTCTCCCTCTTTTCCTTCTTCCATCCGCAAGGCAAAAGAGGAGCAGCAAGGATGTTTGATTCTTCCTCCTCTTCATCAGATGCATGGAAGAAAACAAAGAGAGAAAGGTGTTTCTCTCTTCCTGCTTCTTCTTCCATGGTAAAGAAAAGAAAAGAAAGCGTTTCTTCCTTCTCCTACTTTCTCCTCTTGGAAACAATCAAGAGTTGATTGCTTAGAGAAGTTCCAACCATCAAAAGGGATCTCTGCAAGGGAGCTAGCACCCCGGTGAGATCGCAACCTCGATCAATCCAGATCTTCATGTGGATACCCGTAGAGGCCGGACACTTGTGCGGCTTCAAGCGAACCTGATTTCCACGATCATCAAATAGCGGTGAAGATCTACCCGCTCAAAGGTAAAGATTTGATCTTTATAATTTTAATTGTATATCTGAAAATTAATCAAGTAATTAATTTTAATCCTTTCCTTCAGATTTCATGATCTTCTGAGTTAGAGAACTCAGAATTTTTTTGAAATCTACGTTTCTCCGGACGTTCATGAGATGAATGACCCCGCGCGCGTCTTTCCGCTGCGATCGTCGCAACGTGTGTGAGGGTAAACCGAAAGTGGTATCAGAGCCGGGTTTTTAGGATTAAGATTAACATTAATAGACTTGATTAGGATTTTATTAGATCTGAATTTTAATATTCATGCTTGCTGAAATTTTCTGCGTGCTGAAATTTCAGATTTCAGAAATTTCAGCATGCTGATTTTTATTCTTATGATGTTGCATGTTGATTTTAAATTACAATGAGATTGAAACAATTAAAAATCATGTCTTGTATAATCAGAGATTCAGTTGGTAGCATGATTAAAATTAAAATTATCAGATCTGAAATTATATGCATGAGATGCATGTGATAAGAATCAATCATTTTATGTGATTTTTTAAGCTACCGATGTATAAAATATGACTAATGAAGGTTTATCTAATTTCTTTCTTTTGATCTAGTTCCTCTTTGGTATTTCTTTTAATTTTCTTTTTAGTGCAATCACTTGGTGAATTGTAAAGTCCTCACGACCGAGATACAAAGGAACCATTTTCTCATTGAGTTTGCCATAAACCTCAATTACCCAATAGTTTGAAAATTTGGAAACATACTTAGTACATGATTTGGTGTTTACATGAAAATATAGCTTATCATGTCTTAATCATAAGAAAAAAAGATTACATCATGATTCCTATTTAAGATTTTTAGCCTAACTCTTTGAAAAGAAAGATTGTCAGGATATCTAACCGAAGCCTAGTCAACTGGGAACTTTACTAACCTATTTTCAAAACAAAAGGTAAAGTTTTAAAAATAAGGATTTTTTGCATGGATACCCTTCTAAATATCGGATTTTGCGTGAATACCCTTCCAAAATTGATATTTGCATGTATACCCTCGTAAAATACTTGTTTTGTTGTTCTACTCTTTTTTATTCTTATTTTTGCATATATACCCATGTCATCTAACGCCGTTAAAAAATTAGCGGTTTCAAATTAAAATGACTAAAATACCCTTAATGGTTAGGCGTACAAGTAGAAATTTTTAAAAGGGTATACAAGCAAATAGTAACTTTACAAGGATATTCATATAATTTTCTATATTTAGAAGGGTATATATGCAAAAAAAAACTTAGTAGATGAAAAGAATTGAGATACATTTATTAATGTGATAGCCTTTATAATCCTGTATTTATTAGGAAATGCATTTGGTTCTATGACGAGAGGCCTGTTTCTTTATCATGAATATAACAAAAATATATAATAGGATTTATTCTCAAATAAAATATATGGTATGTAGCTAGAAACCAAAAAATAGAGCTTCAATATTGGTTCACAGTAAAAAATAGGAATGAAATAAAATCAGCTACAATAATCATTATTGTTCTTCTAGCACTTGTAATGATTTTTTTTTGGTTCAGATTAATAAAAGAAAAATAGTATAAATCAATGAAAGGGAAGAGAGGGTAACATGATATTGAAATATTTGTTTATAATCAACAGATAGGAGAGAGATGAAAAATTTGAAAGATAGATCGCACAAAAAGATAAGTTTTGCGGTTAGAAGAATTTTTATTTATCATAGGTTGGATTACAGAACTAGGAGGAATAGGAAGGAGATCGCGAGCGAGCTGCATCGCGAACGCCCGCGATCAGGATCCTGATACGTGGGGGGCGGGGGGGAAGCCCACAGCGGGTGGGGTGGGGATGCCGAGCGGCGGGGGGGAAGCCCACAGCGGGTGGGGTGGGGATGCCGAGCGGCGGTTGGGAAGCCCACGGGGGGGACGGCGGGGGGGAGCTCGCGGGGGGGACGTCGGGGGGTGAGGGGAGAACGGCGGAGGGGAGGGGAGCTCGCGGGGGGTGGGGAAGACGCGCCGTGCGGGGGGGACGAAGTGGGGGGGAGCTCGCGGGGAATGGGGAAGACGTGTCGCGCGGGGGGCGGGGAGCTCGCGGGGGGGACGGCGGAGGCGAGGAGCTCGCAGGGGATGGGGAAGACGTGCCGGGGGGGTTGGAGTGGTGTAAGGATTATAACGTCATTTCAAATTTTAATTTTATTTTTAATTCATATAAATATTATATTTTTAACATCGTTAAACAACTGTTATATTAGGGGTATTTGTACAATAACAGAGTTTTACAAGGGTATACATGCAAATATTAATTTTGAAAGGATATTCATGCAAAATCTAATATTTAGAAGGGTATCCATGCAAAAAGCTCTTAAAAACAATATGGTTAATATTCATGTTCGACCATGCATATAAATAAGGATTCTTTGCACATAAACATTTACAAATCTAACTTATTGAATATCCACCCCGAAAGTAACTATTTACATACGCACCCCTCAAACACCCTGGTTTTGCATGGATGCCCCTCCTATTAGATGTTTGGCTAACAATTCTAATAAATAACCCTTCCGAATATCATTTGGCATAATTATCCTTTTATGTTAACATCCCTGCATTTGTTATATATTCCCCAAGAATATTATTGTAAGGGATGATAAATTATTTTATTCTTAAAATGATTACTTCTCAACACTGTCAACTAAAAATATAACCGCATATGTATTCATGCAAAAATATGATGTTTTAAGAGATACATATGCAAATAGTAATTTTCGAAGGCTAGAAATACAATAAGCTATTTTTGTAAGGGTAATGAACAAAAAAAAAGGATAAAAAGGGAAGAAGAGGAATAACATGACAAGAGAAGAAAATGATCTTTTTAATGAGTAGAGCAAGAACAAGAGGAATGACATGAGAGTGGGCCATTGAACAACTAGGCAGCATATTGAAGGCTTGCTAGTAGTAGAATAGGTATTGGAAAGCTTCATAAGACCCTCCAGTTGGTGATACATATGCGAAGGAGGAGGTTCCGAGGTAAGAAGAAATAGGGAAAGGAATAAGCAAAGTAAAAGCATCTTGTAAGTTATGTATTTTCACTTTCAATTTATGTAAAATAAAAAATTATTTCAGTATAATAGTGAAAATAAGATAATGAAAGAAAGTACAAATCAAAAAAAAGTTATTTTTCTTCTAATATAAGTCTACTCTGCTGCTATGTAAGTAATCTATGCTTTACAAGTGCATAGGTAGACCGCCTAGGCACCTATACAGCACTCTTAACAACACTATCAAAAAGAATGTAAAGCATTTTGGCCAAAGTTTTGGAGAAAGGTTATTTCTGCAATTAACTCCCATTAGCAGTAATTTGGACACTTAAAAGTAAGATAGTCATATCGAGAACCATTGTTACTAACTAACAAAGATAGTCATTTCTACAATTGCGTATCCCTTTTACTATAAAAAGGGAAAGAAGGCTTTATTCGGGCTCTAGATGCACTATCTACTAGACAATTGATATCATGGACAAGGCTTCTAAATCTATCCATTACCTTTTACTTTTCTCTCTTTCCTCCCGCTCCGTGGTGTAGACCTAATTAACTCTAGAGTTTATTTTAGTTTTATCAATCATTTTGTGTTGTGTTTTCAATGATTTGATGTATCAATGATGTATGAAATTGGACTATATGAATGTTATTTTGTTTCATTCTTTTGATCTAGTTCTTTTCTTTGGTGGTTCTAATTTTTCTTGTTAGTTTAACCACTTGGTGGATTATAAAGTCCTTATGATTAAGAAAATGTTGTCAGTTGTCTAATATTGTTTATCAAGTCTAATTTACATTGGTGACCCTTTTGCTGTTGCCCAAGGTGACAAGCCAAGAGGGGGGGTGTGAATTGGTTTCTCTTAATTTTTATACACCAGAATTATGTGGTGTGCATACATCCACATGTACGCACAACATAGAAAATGCTCTCAAGCATTTCCCTAGGTTCATCCACTTCATCCATTTATACAAGAAATTTTGTTTCCCTGCTCGTGGGTGAGAATCAGGTGCCAATTCTACCATTCATCAAGCTCCAACACAAGACAGTTCTCTATATTTCTGTGTTGAATACCAAATTTATTCTCCGTTCTTTTGATTTCCATCCTACAACATCGATGATTGCAGCCAAAACTTCAACTGTTGCTGTAGAATTTCATACAAGCATCTTCATGAAATAATCCCATTTTTTCCACCATTTACTTAGTATTCCACTGTTCAAGACTGTCGCGGCGTGTTCTTTTGATCTCCATCTTCCAACTACGATAATTAAAACGAAAAGTTCAGCTCTTGCTATAGAATTCTACAGCAATTACCTTTACAAATAATCCTGTTTTCCCACCTTTTACTTAGTATTCTACTTTTCTTGACTCCGAATTAGGATTGGGATGTATGAATTGACAAATGGAATTGAATCAAGAAATTTAAGCGGAGACAGATGGCTGCTGATCATGAAGAAGACAGAACTAGAATCAGACAACAAAACAACTAGATAAGTAAATTGCTGAAAAACATTAAGGAACGAATCATACTCCTCTACCTCCTAATGATGGTCCACCGGTGGAAGAAGCGGGTGTTCCTGTTGCCCTCCTTCATCCATGGGATCTGGGATTTCTGTCTCCAGAACATCTCCTGCTTCCTTAGTAAGGAGTGGTGCATGGCGAGTTTGTGTCGCAGTACCCCCAAGTCGGCCTCCGGCAGCCCACCCATACTATCCTCCCTCCTCTAAAGCTCAGCAATAGACACCTCCACCTCCTCCGGCCTTCTAAATATATCCTCTACTACCTTGCAGTTTCACCTGCGGAGTCTGCGCTTGGTAAGCTCCAGCCTGCACGAAACCCTCTACATGACATCACCTCGCACCGGCATCGTCCAAGCCTCTCAGACAATGTTCCAGGATTTGGGGTACGACAACCACATCTTCTTAAAGAAGAACGGGAGTCGATGGCTGATGTAATCTGCTATAGAGATCAGGAGCGGGCAATGGTTAGAGGCGATCTGGGGACCTTGATAAGCCAGGAAGCTCTGGAACCTCGAGTTCATTCACCGCATGGTTCTAGGGACCTTGAGGTAGATTTTTTTTTGGGGACAAAATTGGCCTATACTAAATGGCCAAGTAGGAGTGTTTGGTTGTGAACGAAACATGGAAATAAGATAGAATAACTAGCTTATTTCATTCCCATTTCACCATCCAAACAAAGTTTTAAGGAATAGGGATCTGGAGTCTTTGTTCTCCATCAATTACCCACCAAACAACAATGTTTCCTATTTGTTCCTATAGATCTTGGATACCTAATACGAAATAGGCATCACATGCTATTGTCAATTGTCCAAAAACATCCATGAATAAAATAAAAATACTTTATCAATACTTCAAAGAGGTATGGCATATGTAAAACATGGCTTTATTAGGGTACTAATATTGTTGGTAACATCCTAGTGCACAGTCAAGGCCTAGTTATAGCACCCTAGATAAGCATTTTAGGAAACCTTATTAGTTGAGCCGCGTACACTTTGCACTGCTGCTAAATTCATCATGGTGCATATTGCTATTACACATATAAGGAAAAAAAAAGAGGAAAAAGTAATTACTATTCCACGTGTTGCCTTCTGGTTGGACTAGTCCATGTGAACTTAGTCTAACAAATAATTTTTCAAAGGAGTGGGATCAGGATGGGTGGGGGGCGGAGTTCAGTGGCGAGCTTCAGGTTAGGCCTGATTTCTGTTTGGCCTCCATAATCTAAACCTGAATTCAATCCTGAGACCTTTTAAACCAAGCCTACAGCCCGACCTAAAGCCGGGGCTAATTTTTAACTCGATATACCACCTAGCCAAAAGTCCACATATATCCTTATTGAAATTTCTTGTTTAGCTTAATTCTAATTAAGTATAGTCATCTAATGGCATAGTCATAGCCATTAGTGGGGATTTAAATAGCCACTCTAATGTTGTCGATTGGTAACCACAAGTCGAACATGATTTTTATTCTAAAACTCCTTCTGTAGTAATATATATTTATCTCAAATCTAGTGGTACCTATGAGTCTTGGTTTGAGGGGACCCCAGAGCACTATAATATCCATCAATTTGAAATTCAAATTTGAACCAGTCAAATTTAAAAATCTAATCAAAAACATGTCAAAACTGGCATCCTTACTACCACCAACGATTAAACACCATCTATCATGCCCTAACATGATACTGCCGACAGGGTAGACACCTCGCAAGGCTCAGCCCTGTAAAGTATCTCAAGCCTAATCTATCAATCAACTAAATACAATGTCAGCTAGACAAAGATATATATGGAAAGGATCTAAATAACTTCCTGCACATAACCTAGCTTAAGGACTATGAGCATCCAAATCTTAAAGTAATAAAAAAAAATATTTAACACAAGCATAACGATACCAACATTTGGTATGGATTAAATAATAGTTCCACATGATGATAAAATACCAGTCGAACAACTACAATACAAGGTTCTGACCAACAAGGTCTCAAATGAAAGAAAGATTGATAATACTCCAACTGCATCCTCGAGACAACTGAGTTTTACTGATTCGTTCATCTGGAAAAGAAGAAAGCTATAAGCTTAACAACGAATAAATTCTTAATTGTACACACTTCAATTTAAAGATAAATTCACCCCTTTAAAAAAAAAAACTGATTCAATATACATTTTGTTTTATTAAAATAACAAGTATAGAAGTATGATAATACACAAATAATGGCTATGCATACAATATGAAGATTACCACTAACTCAATAGCTAAAATAATTTACAATTTCCAAGTTTGGACATGTTTAAATAATACATCATGATAAATAACTTATTTAACTTTCAGTTTGTTGTCCATTTTCTTCATGATATTAGGCAACCAATGTCATGATTCACCCTATGACAAGCATCTTCCATTACACGATCATGATTTGCCCCATGATAGGCTTCAATCGGTTGTCATGATTTGCCTAATGACAGGCATCAATCTACTATAAAAACGTCACACAAAAATCCATAACAATAGTCCCAATAATAATAACACAATTAAATCTATCAATAAAACTCACTATCAAAAACTCATGAAGTTTTTATTCTATAATCCCTTTTATACATAATTGATCCCATGCCATGTGAATTACGTTATGTATACACTCACTAATACGAATAATGCAACCACTTCAATAAAACATGTAATAAAACTTCCACAAAAAAGTGTCTTACAGGAAAAATACAATTCCAAAATTCTAAAGAGAGAACTTGCCTCAAAAATACTTGTGAACAACAAAAAATCTCAACACCTCAACATATCAAAATAATAATGCCAATACAAAATTAATTAAATAAATGAGAACTCATATTGTAAGGATCCATGGAGGCATGTGTTTGGTCTCTTATTGGTTATGCACTACGTAGATCTTGGATACTTAATAACATCTTACGACTAGCTTTTTTAGATGAGGCACTGAGTTGTTACAAATTATATTATAGCAGATCAGGCCTATCACCCATATAGACTAAGAGACAGCTGCAACATGGGTCCATTTTAGGTTGACCATAAGTGTTTGTGATTAGATTTGTGGTACTTGTAATTAGATTTGAATAGATTTGGACCATGAGCTTGGCAAGATACTAGGGTTTAAACAAGGGAGTATGTGAAGATTCATGTGGGCATGTGTTTAGTCTCATATTTATTATCTACTAGGTAAATCTTGGGTACTTATTCAATATCAAAGAACCCAAATAACACCTTTTTGACAAGCATTTTTTAGTAAGATCCTATATTGTTACAAATAGTATCAGAGTAGATCTACCCAATGGTCTATGTGGATAAGAGAACACTGCAGCATGCGTCTATTAGGTGACTACAAGCTAATTGTGGAATTTGTAAATTAGATTTGTGGTACTTATAATTAGATTTGCAATAGATTTAAACTTTTATCCTGATGCAGATGCCAAGGCTTAAACTGGGGGAGTTTTTGAGGACACTTGTGGGTGTGTCTTTAGTCCTACATTAGATATGAATCGGATAGATCTTAGGTATTTAATAATACCTTAAGGTAGGAATGGCAAGGGATAGGGTACCTGCAAAATTTGCCTTATCTGTATCTGAATCCATTTAAAATCCTACAGCCCGAACCTTAGCAAGTTTTAATTTTAAATCCTAAACCCTTTCCAAATCCTATAGGGCTTTGCTAAATAGATCCTATTAGGGTTCGGGATAGTTTGGGTATCCGAAAATATCTGGCCAGCTGCCATCCTATCTTAAGTCTAGCCTTTTTGGATGGGGTCTAGATTGTTACACATATACTAATAAATATATAGCAAAATAAAGTGATTGCAACTCTATCTATAGTACACTCACACTTCTTATTGAACATTGCACAAGCACCATATAATTAAAATTACCATATCCCAACAATCTATATTTCTATTGAATTGTCCAATCCTACAAATTAATCTTGCCAAGAGATCTTGGTAATATTTTCGATCTCTTGTAGTGATCAAATTAGCCAAAGCTCAAAGCATAAATTCTCGAAGTCACCTTGAAATAGGTATTTTTCATCCTAAATGGATATGTATACATCAAGTTATGTCTCCAAAATTATGCTAAATATAGAACTTATGCCAAATTTTCAGCCCATTTTAACCCATATATTGACCAAATCAATAAAGATTTAGTACAAAAATGTGGGTCCCAAAGTTAGCTTCAAAATGAGCATATATATAAGTTATCCTCAATAGCAATTGCCCAACTTTTAAAAATGGTTATCACATAACAGGGGCTCCTCTCCCTATATTTCCTCAATATGTGATATTCTAGTTCCGCATTCTTGTGAAAGAACTCAAAAAAAAGAGCAAGGTAAGATCTGTGAGAAAGAAATGGAAGAGAGATGAGAAAGAGAGTTATGAGAGAGAGATTACAAGGGAGTAGGGAGAGGAAGAGGGCTTGGTTAAGAGGTTATGTGTAAAAGAGAAATGGTAGATTGAAGAGAGAATTATGAGAGAAAAGTGACCATGAGTAGCGGTAGGCAAACGTGTGAACCAAAAGAAACACACAGAGAGAGGGATAAGGTTGGTTTAGGTTGAGGTTTAGAATCTTCTAATTGGGCTGATCTAATAGGTTGTGTTAGTAGGTCATTATCTAGCCATTACACAAATAATGGTGACCACGAGAAATCTCCAATCCACAAGCCATTGCCACAAGTCATGGAGCTAAAGAGAGATGACATGGTAATATGTGTGATAGAAAAAAATATTTTCAACATGAATATGTTGCCTCAAACCACCAAATATTTATGATGGCGAAACTACTATTACCATGGACACGAGGTTTGCCAAGACAACACGTAAGAAAGAAAAAGGAGGAAGGGGGGAGAGAATAGGGGCGAGGGGAAGAAAAGAGAAGGGCACAGGGAGAGAAGGCTTCTCGGCTAAAAAAAAATAGCAATGAGGCTAGGGCTAAGGGATGCTTGAAAAGGAGAGGGAGTTGTGGAGTCTCTATGAAAAAACTGGAGAAAGACTATTTAAATTTTATTGTTATATAGATGAAATTATTAAAAAATAATAGTTTGGAGAAAAGCTCCCTCTCTATTTTCCTCTAAACTGCTCTAGAGCATACATGTACGAGCCATAATTAACTATAGGTAGGGGACTATGCAACCATCAATATAGCCAGTTATGGCCAAGTACGTATAATGAAAGAAATCGTAAGTCCTTTACTTAGGATTCAATATGACACTGCATGCCACTACAAACTATTGTTGTTTAGATGCTATTGTTGCTTTCTAGACTAAGAAAGAAGAAATTATGTCCAAGTATAGACTCTCATTTGTTGCCTTCCTACTATAAAATAAAATATTACAAAAAACTATACTCTAACATATACTAATTCCTAACTAATTGATAAAAAATAGACATCCAATTCGACAAAATAATTTTTATTTGTACTTTTCAAATGATAATTTTACCCCATAAAATCAAAATCTACTCCAAAATTGAACACCTAGTTCAAAAAGTTAAACTCAGTTACCAAACTAATTGTTATAACCTAATCTAATCAAGCAACTCGTCTATAACCCATCTTTTTTGACGAATGTGTCACAATCAAAAATAACTTAAAATAAGAAGGAATTGGAATATACTTTATAGAAATACATAAATGACATACCAAGCATCCTTAAGTACAAATATGAATTATTGCTATGAAAGGCTATTCTATATTTTACCTAGAATGTTGCATGTTGAATGCAGTTAGTTGAAAATTCTAAGATATGTACAAGCCAAAACAAACAATATATTTATAAATTGTAGTAGTATAGATACTTAAAAAAAGAATTAATTGTACAATTAAATCTTGTCCCTTAGTTATACAAAGGATAAATAGGTGGTTTGTTAACCAATACTATCCATTATTATTAAGGGGACCCCAATGCATGAGGATCCTCCCACTATAAGGTTTGGAGAGGGTTAGATATATACAGCCTTACCCTTGTGTGCAGAGTCGTTGCTTCCATATTTTTAACCTATGGAACCTAAAGTCATAATGGAGTAATCTTATACCATTACACCAAGACTCGCCCTCTAAATCTGTTGTAACTAAAAAAAAATGAAACCTAGGACTCGTATCTCTCTCACTTTTATAGATCTCTATTCACCATCTATCATTATGTATCAACCTATCATAGCTAAGGATGAAACTTCTATACAACACAATAATATGGAAAAAAATAGATTGAAATGCAAATTTTAAGTAGAAGACAAGTTGAATCAGAGTGAAAAATTTTGATACCTTAAAATTACTGGAGTAAGGAGAAAAGATTAAAACTTCGTAGAATCACAAATTGAACATAGGAAAGAACATTCATAGAGGACTCAAACGTTTAACCACAAAAATTAAAAAGAAAAGGGTGAGAGATGGGAAGGGAGGAGGGAGGAAAGAGCAAGATCATGGGATTTCAAAAAGGGGTGTGTTAATTATGTAAGAGGAATTAGCGAAAGTGCTTGTTAAGCAAAAGAGATAAGGAAGGGTGATGTGACAAGAAGAGAGAGAGATAGGAAGATAAGTATTTCAAATGAAAGAAGAAATACATGGGATTTGAGAAGAGGAGGTGCTAAGGATTGGAGATATTAGGAAGTAGATACTAGTAGCCTTCACCTCCTATTTCTATCCTACACAAGACATTGAGTCTCTCTCATTGAATATTGATGGCCCTTGTCTTTCATCCCCTTCTTAAATTCCAAAGTCTCCATCATAAAAAGTACGAGCAAGAGCATGAAAGAAAATAGGGACAAAATAGACTTGGCATAAAAAAAAATTGAATTTATAAAAAGTTACATATATTTTGCCACTTGTAATCAATAATTGTGGCATATTATTAGTACCATTGGACTAGAAAAATAGAACTATGCTATTGGCTTCAAAAATATGAACATCCAGGAAAAATATTTATCAAACCAAAAGTCAAAGAAATTAACAACTAATATACCAAATCAATTAGTAGTATGCTCTAACTCAAACCAAAGTTTCAATCTTAAAATAACATTATTAAATTTGAAAGATTGACTCTTCTTACAAGGTCCTTTCAAACATGATGTAAAAGTCAATAAAAGTAGAATACCTTTAAGATTCTTTAAAATCGATAGTCCCACAATCTTCAGAGGGTGTGGGCCTAGGAGAACCATCAATCAGCAAAAAGTTGAGATAAAGAATACAGCCTTCATAGCAACCATATTCAACAAGGCTGCGCTGTTCTTCCTTCATCAGACAACCATTGTTATGCATGAGCAAAAGCCTACTTTCTTCAAATTCCTCTTTCTTTGCGATCTCTCTCTTCAAACCACTAACAGTTTCTTCATCTTCCACCTCTATATAGAAAAACCTACCAGTGAGTATCTCTATTCCCAATCTCATCTTGTCCTGCATTTCTTGGACTCTGTTGACCTTTTTATAGAGGGGTCTATCCTTAGTGCAATCTACTTATTGAGACATATGGCAATCATGCTCCACTTTATATTACGACCATATCAAATAAGATTTTTAGTAGATATATACTTGGAATATTATTAATTATAAACTAAAATATTATAATTCATTAATTTTTGGTAATTGTTATTAGGATTTATTTAGTAACTTTGAATTTCTATATATCTAATTGGCAAGACCAAAATAGGGTGCATCGAATAATGCAAATTAATAAAGAATGTGTAAACCTAATTTTTTTATGTCATTCAAAAAATGATATGTCATCCTTATTAGGATAAGCACCACAAGAAAGTTTTGTACGAAATAACTTTCAATCGATGTTATTTTTGCAATTAACTGCCATAACTATTTGTTTGAATACTTAGAAGGACATTATTCTTATAGAAATCTATTAGTAGCCACTGTCCAAAGGTAGTTATTGCTAAATTTAACCATTTTCTCAGTTGTAAAATTCTTCTAGGTATGTTTTTCTTTTTACTCGCTCTATAAGGTCCAACCTGCTCCAAAATTTATTTTGGTCTAATTAATCATTTTATGTGATTTTTTAAGCTACCGATGTATAAAATATGACTAATGAAGGTTTATCTAATTTCTTTCTTTTGATCTAGTTCCTCTTTGGTATTTCTTTTAATTTTCTTTTTAGTGCAATCACTTGGTGAATTGTAAAGTCCTCATGACCGAGATACAAAGGAACCATTTTCTCATTGAGTTTGCCATAAACCTCAATTACCCAATAGTTTGAAAATTTGGAAACATACTTAGTACCTGATTTGGTGTTTACATGAAAATATAGCTTATCATGTCTTAATCATAAGAAAAAAAGATTACATCATGATTCCTATTTAAGATTTTTAGCCTAACTCTTTGAAAAGAAAGGTTGTCAGGACATCTAACCGAAGCCTAGTCAACTGGAAACTTTACTAACCTATTTTCAAAACAAAAGGTAAAGTTTAAAAACAATGGTTTTTTGCATGGATACCCTTCTAAATATCGGATTTTGCGTGAATACCCTTCCAAAATTGATATTTGCATTTATACCCTCGTAAAATACTTGTTTTGTTGTTCTACCCTTTTTTATTCTTATTTTTGCATATATACCCTTGTCATCTAACGCCATAAAAAAATTAGCAGTTTCAAATTAAAATGACTAAAATACCCTTAATGGTTAGGCGTACAAATAAAAAATTTTGTAAGGGTATACAAGCAAATAGTAACTTTACAAGGATATTCATACAATTTTCTATATTTAGAAGGGTATATATGCAAAAAAAAACTTAGTAGATGAAAAGAATTGAGATACATTTATTAATGTGATAGCCTTTATAGTCCTGTATTTATTAGGAAATGCATTTGGTTCTATGACGAGAGGCCTGTTTCTTTATCATGAATATAACAAAAATATATAATAGGATTTATTCTCAAATAAAATATATGGTATGCAGCTAGAAACCAAAAAATAGAGCTTCAATATAGGTTCACAGTAAAAAATAGGAATGAAATAAAATCAACTACAATAATCATTATTGTTATTCGAACACTTGTAATGATTTTCTTTTGGTTCAGATTAATAAAAGAAAAATAGTATAAATCAATGAAAGGGAAGAGAGGGTAACTTGATATTGAAATATTTTTTTATAATCAACAGATAGGAGAGATATGAAAGATTTGAAAGATAGATCGCACCAAAAGATAAGTTTTGCGGAAGCCCGCGGGGGTTGGGGAAGCCCGGCGCAGTGGTTGGGAAGCCCACGGGGGGGACGGCGGGGGGGAGCTCGCGGGGGGGACTGCAGGGGGTGAGGGGAGAACGGCGGGGGGAGAGCTCACGGGGGGTGGGGAAGACGCGCCGCGCAGGGGAGACGGGGGGGGGGGCAGCTCGCGGGGGATGGGGAAGACGCGCCGCGCGGGGGGGGGGGGGGGGACGGCGGAGGCGAGGAGCTCCCAGGGGATGGGTAAGACGCGCCGGGGGGGGGGGTTGGAGTGGTGTAAGGATTATAACATCATTTCAAAATTTAATTTTATTTTTAATTAATATAAATATTATTTTTTTAACACCGTTAAACTAACTGTTATATTAGGGGTATTTGTACAATAACAGAGTTTTACAAGGGTATACATGCAAATATTAATTTTGAAAGGATATTCACGCAAAATCGAATATTTAGAAGGGTATCCATGCAAAAAGCCCTTAAAAACAATATGGTTAATATTCATGTTCGACCATGCATATAAATAAGGATTCTTTGCACATAAACATTTACAAATCTAACTTATTGAATATCCACCCCGAAAGTAACTATTTACATACGCACCCTTCAAACATCCTGGTTTTGCATGGATGCCCCAACTATTAGATGTTTGGTTAACAATTCTAATAAATAACCCTTCTGAATATCATTTGGCATAATTATCCTTTTATGTTAACATCCCTGCATTTGTTATATATTCCTCAAGAATATTATTGTAAGGGGTGATAAAATTATTTTATTCTTAAAATGATTACTTCTCAACACCGTCAACTAAAAATATAACCGCTTATGTATTCATGCAAAAATATGATGTTTTAAGAGATACATATGCAAATAGTAATTTTCGAAGGCTAGAAATACAATAAGCTATTTTTGTAAGGGTAATGAACAAAAAAAAGGATAAAAAGGGAAGAAGAGGAATAACATGACAAGAGAAGAAAATGATCTTTTTAATGAGTAGAGCAAGAACAAGAGGAATGACATGAGAGTGGGCCATTGAACAACTAGGCAGCATATTGAAGGCTTGCTAGTAGTAGAATAGGTATTGGAAAGCTTCATAAGACCCTCCAGTTGGTGATACATATGCGAAGGAGGAGGTTCCGAGGTAAGAAGAAATAGGAAAAGGAATAAGCAAAGTAAAAGCATCTTGTAAGTTATGTATTTTCACTTTCAATTTATGTAAAATAAAAAATTATTTCAGTATAATAGTGAAAATAAGGTAATGAAAGAAAGTACAAATGAAAAAAAAGTTATTTTTTCTTCTAATATAAGTCTACTCTGCTGCTATGTAAGTAATCTATGCTTTACAAGTGCATAGGTAGACCTGTTAGATGTATGCCCTAGAAGCCAATCTGGCTGACACATTGTTAATTCTAGGGACATAATTTTGTACTTGACTATTTATTATTGAATAAATAAAAGGCATCTTTTCATTCATATTATTTATGTGTCTATGAATCGTCCAAGAAATTAATAAGATGATGATGCATATTCTCAAGAGTTGAGAATTTGAGCCATGTATCATTGGTGATTAATTTTAAATGCTCCTGATCCATGGATCATCACGAAGACGGTGATCTATCCGATCAGTGCACAGATCACTTTCCTTCTGGATGGACGAGACTTTAGTCCACAGTGTAGGGAACACTGAAGTGATAGGGCAGGTGCTTGTTAGAGAACAAGGGTACTGAGCGTGACCAAGACAAGAAGTCACTTGGATGTCTATCCACTCGTCAGTGACTTGCTTGATGTTGCAGTAGTGTGACTGGTCCTTTGACCTGCGGTGCTTCGGCTACTCACAGTGAGGTTATTGTAGTTTGACTGCACACATACATGGTCTCTAGACATATGGGTCCATGCAGTGTAGATTGGCTGCAGTAAGTTCACTGTAGGAGTAGGGTATACACCTATAAGGAATCTATCGACCTTGATAGATAAGGAGAGATCCTATGTGATTTATAAGACTGAGTTCGTAAGACCTCGGCCGGGGCAGTATGCACAGTGGAAAAAGGATTTTCCACTCTCGAACTTAAGTTGAATAAATCTTCACATATGACAAACGATGGGGTTTGACGAGTTGTCCATGACCTCCGTCCTATAGGGATCCACGATAGTAGGACTGTATCACACGATAACTGCACCTAGAGGTTCATCATTCTATTCTACTGGGTAGCCACTACATGCTGCTAGGTGTCACTGGTGGATGGTGGGACTCACAGGGATTATCTCGATGATCGATAAACCCTAATGAGTAGAGTTGGAATCGTCCCAATCCATTAAAAGGAGTTTTCAATGATATCATGATAGAGATCATGATATATCTCACTACCAGTCAGAGTAGAACCTATGGGGTCACACACACTAGAAGTATTGACTGATCCGATGGTTGAATCGTGATTAGGAATCACAAGTAATCAATTCGATTGATATTCGATTGAAGAAGGAACAAAGGGAATTAATTGGACTTAAAACAAGAGTCCTACTTCGAGTAGGATTCCTAGAGTCCTAATTGGATTAGGACTAGGGAATCCTAGTTGGAGTAGGACTGAGATTCCTACTTGGAATAGGATTCCTACAATCCTAATAAGATTAGGAGTTTTGAATTAGAATCGGATTCCTACTTGGAGTAGGATTCCTAGAGTCCTAATCAGATTAGGACTTCGGATTCAAATAGAGTCCTAATTGGATTAGGACTAAAATCAAATATGTCCTAATTTGGATTAGGGTTTCTTAAGTCACAATAATTAATCTAATGAATCACTAAGACTCCTATTGGATTAGGATTGAAGAGTTCAATTGAGTCAAAATTGTTTTAAGTTCTAATTGGATTAGGACTTACCTAGATTGGACCCAAATTGGTTCACCCTTGGACTAAGCCTAATTGGATTAGGACTTAATCACATTAGGGCATCCAAATCCTTACTTAATGAGGATTAGGGCAACCATGAAGGAGGGGCACATGCCCCTCCTCCTTTCTTTGCTTGGGGCGGCAACACAAGAGGGGTCGGCGCCCCTCTTGGAAGGTGATCAAGGGCTCCTAATTTGTAGGAGCCCTTCATGCCTTTAAAAGGGCTTGTGGGCGGCACCTAGGGCAAACTTGGTCCTCCTCCTCTTCAAGCCGTACACCTCCCTCTCCTCTCCTCTTGGTTCAGCCACAAGCAAGGGAAGAAAAGGAAAAGCCATTGGCGGCCCCCTCCTCTTCTCTTCCTCCTTCCAACGCAAGGAAAAGGGAGTAGGCTGCAAGGGCTTTGGTTCTTCATCCAGTTGCCTTCTTCTTCTTCCTTCTCTCAAGCACAATCAAGGGTTGATTGATAGAGAGGAAATCAGCCATCAAAAGAAGTCTTTGCAAGGGAGCTAGCACCCCGGGAAGACAAGAAAGCTTTGATCGGTCCTCTGCATCGTGTGGATACCCGTAGAGGCCGGACATTTGAACGGCTTCAAACGAACCTTCATCCTAAAATCACGAACTTCAGTTTGCGGTGATCATCTACCCGCACAAGGTGAAGATCTGATCTTCTAAATGTTTTAAAAGTTTTTAATTCTTGCCTAACTACGAACGGTTCATGAAACAACGTTCATGCGATGAACGTCGATCCCGCACATGCCTCTTTCCGCTGCCATCTGATTTTTTTTTTTTGAAATATCAGCGGCATGGACGGGTTCCCAACAGTGGTATCAGAGCCTAGGCTTCGTAGATTAAGGTAAGAATTAATTATCTAAAGGCTTATTAGATCTGAAAATTGAATGATCATGCATGCTGAAAATTTCTGCATGCAGATTTTTCAGGGGTGCTGATTTTTGCATGCTGATTTTTATGTGATAAGATGATGATTCTAATTGCATTGTTAATGAGATTACAAAGTTTAGAATCATGATTAGCATGATCAGCAACCTATGTCATGATATAATCAGTTAGTTTTCAGATCTGAAAATTATAATTGTTGCATATGGTGATGATCATAGGATTCAAACCCTTTTGGTATCAAATGTAATGACCTGCGATGTGATCTGCGATGTCATGTAATTTTTCAGATGCTTGCATGCATCTTATTTGATGTTTTGAGAGGTCTGCGTGCCTCCTAAAAGGAGATGTAATTTATTTTTATTTTTATTTTACATCTGGTTGTATTTCTGTGATGTGATGTACGTCAACGATCAAGTTGAAGACAAGGCATGAGATGAACAGGAGTCTAAGCAGTTGATGGCGATTGGATTAAGAGTTGGTCAAGGATCGAATCAAGGAGGCTTGGAACCAATTCAAGAGTTGAAGACCAGTTGATCGATTGACGTGCATGTGCTTGTAATACGACCTAACTAGAATCCATGATCATCACCTATTTAAAGTTTAGCTTTAATTATTGCTGCGATTATAACTGCCTGCAATGTGCCGTTTGCATGTGATGTGAATGAGAGTCGGGTAGATAGGTTTACATGTGATGTAGCAAATCCAATTGAGACCTAAATTGAAACCTGCTCAATCAAGTCGAGAGTGAACCGACATGAGCAAGTCATATTAGATTAATTGATCTAATTGGTGTCTAGGAAAGCATGAAAGGTGGTTACTTAATTAGGACCTTACTCTCTGAGTAAGGGGAGCCTCCCACCTGCTTACCTGGCCAATTGTTCGATTACCTCTTATGAAGAGCTCAAGTTGCAAACACTAAGACCTGATTAACCAATATTAAATCAATAGGTCTTCCACTGTAGTAGAGCTGCTAAGGTCTTTCTGATGTTGATTTGTCTCGGCTGGACACAGTGGTCAAGTTGCATCGGGGGGCTGGACCTCTCTATAGACATGAGATGTTGTAGGGTAAAGGTGGGGTTGGGCACCAATAACTGTTAGGTGAGGACCCAATGACGACTTTATTCCTACGGTTATACGGTGGGTCTGACTTAACTAATTAATGGGACCAATAACTGTTAGGTGAGGTTGTTGCCCAGAGATGGTCACCCAAGAGGGGGGTGAATTGGGTGTTTTAAAACTTTTCGACTAATTAAAAAATAAAACACGTAAATGTATGAACTAAAGTAAAGATAAAGGGATGAGAAGAGACAATCACAAACACACGGTTTTATAGTGGTTCGGAGCTTCCACCGCTCCTACATCCACTCCCCAAAGCGCCTTTGGGAATTTCCAATATAATCCAAGATTACAGTACGGTAGTTTTGCGAGTTCACTGCCCAACTCGTTGTTTTACACCGGGCTCACAACAAACCCTAAAATCCGGTAGTTTTTCGAGTGAACTACCCAACTCGTTGTTTTACCCCGGGCTAACAACGAACCCTAAAAACCCCCAATTTCTCTTAGGCTTGGGACGCCTTTCCCTTGTTTCAAGTCCCTTGACTGGAACAAGCACCACAATGAAAGAGTTTACAAAAGAAAAGAGAAGCTCTAAAAAGCAAATATATCAACTATGAACAATAGAACCCGGAAGAATCCTTTTGCCGTTGGAAGCGTGGGAAATGTTGATTCTTCCGATGTGGAACGCGTAGGATCGAGTGTGAGCTTTGAATCCGAGCGCACGAGAGTGGTTGAGCTTGAAATCACTTGGGAAGCTTGAAAGCACTTGATTTCTTCACTTGAATGCTCTCAGTCCCTTGACTTTCTCTCTTGAATGATTTTGCTTTGGGTTGTAAAAAGTTGTTGAGAAGCACTTAAGAGCTCCTTTTTATAGCCCAAAAAGCAAATATAGCCGTTAGAGATAAAGTAGAGAAGATTTGAAATTCAAATCAAACCTGAAAAGTTGTCAGTCGCGTTCCAGACGCTCCGGGGACGTCTCCGCTACAACGAGAGACGTCTCGGCTACAGGATTTTACTTTTTCCGTTGTTTGGGGTCGACTCGGCACTTTACGGGGACATCTCGGCTTGTCTGCACTTTTTGAGTGGGGACGACTCCGCTGCCTTGGGGACGACTCCCCTTCTTTGTCTCCGAAAAACTTGTCCTCTGGAATTTTCTGAGAGAGTCGACTCCGCTCTTTCAGGGGACGTCTCGGCTTGTCTGTACTTTATGCATGGGGACGACTCCGCTTACAGTGGAGACGTCTCGCGCATATCTCTTGAAAACCGTCTTTCTGCCGCCACTGAGAGAGTCGACTCCGCTACTGAGAGAGTCGACTCCGCTAACGCGGGGACGACTCGGCAAGCCTGGGGACGTCT